>NW_007249217.1:90854-146417 GCF_000164805.1 Carlito syrichta
ACTCACCTCAGCCTCCCAAAGGCGCGGGATTACAGGCTGAGCCACCGAGTCCGGCTCTGTTTATACTTTTTTAAAGAATTTTCATTTCAAGACTGTAATCAGTCTCTAGAGTTTTGACTGACTGGTTTATATGACAAGTGACTATGAGTTAAATTTTTGAGTGTTAACAGTAAATTGTATTTAAAATGTTCTTCATGTAAAAAAAATACTTCTTGTTTTAATTCTGAAATGAAACCTAATATGAAGTGTTACATAGTTACCATTTATTCCATGGATAATTTGGGTTGTTAAATACTTTTTTTTCATAATTGGATGTCTTGGAGGTGTGGGAGTTTGCTCAAATTAATCAACATTTTTTGACCAATGCTGACCATTCAAAATTCAACATTGTGGTAAATATTTAGATTTTAACAATACTCTTATCACTCTTAGAGTAGTCATTTTTAAACTATGTTCTCTGGATTATTTTCTTTCATAGACATTTAGTTGCAAGAGACTTTTTCTGACTGTGTCTGCTCTGTTAAATTAAGTTCCATTCAACTTGAAAAAAGAGTTGTAAAGTAGAATTAACTGTAAATTCAATGATTTCCCAAAGATTTGAAGAGCAGTGCTCTTTATAAATGTCTCCCAAATCCCAGTTCATGATGAAGGAAAGCAAATGTGTAGCCCTTATTCTCAGATCCAGTTCCCTCTCCTACCTCAGTAAAAGTGTATAGTCAGCTGGCTCTGCAGCATCTCAGGCTCGAACTATGCTCCCTGTAGCCCAGCTCACAAATCCCCACCAATCCCTTTACTTCGATCCTGTTTTTCCTGTGATGCATTAACTATTGATTTATTAACACTGTAATTTGGTTTTGTAAATAACTTGATGGTACGTTGAGACAGGAGATTTTAGAAAGCGATTGTTCCTCCTTATTCTGTAAAGTCCTGCAGTGTTTTTAGTAATAATGTAGTAAGAAGCAATACCAACCACAAACAACTAAGAAGCACATAGAGAGAAACTGATGTGATACATCTTGGCTATTCATAAGCTGAATTGAATTCAACAGCTTTAGGTTCTGGTATTGTAAACAACAACTGAAATAGGATTTTTCCAATATGGGAGAATTTTTTCCCCCTGTAAGCCCTTGACCTTGACCTTGCTCTTCTAGGCCTCCAGAGGTTTGATTCATTACTAGACACCTGATTGCCACTGTTAAATGCATTCTGTGCTCATCTGTCCACTGTTCAATGTCTTTTGTTACCTGGATGGAATTCCTGGACTCTAGTTTGTGTCTGCATTTATATATCTTGACTTGATCTCTCCTTTAACCTGATTTCAACCTAAATATTTTCCTATGTCTGTGTGTATCTACTTTCATTCAGCATATCTGGGCTTCTGGGTTTTATTCCTTGAGACAATCCTGCCCTGGTGGCTTCTTACTAAAAATATAATATTAAAATGCATTTGCCTCTTTTGAGTATACAACAACTAATGGCAATAGAAGGACTATAGGGAGGAAAGCATCCTTCAATTAAACATTCTTTGTAGAGAATCTACAAATTATAACTAGACAGTCAAGAGTTAGTCAAGAGTCTATATAACCATAAAGGGATTGATTGATTATACCTAGTTATTCAGTTTGTTGATTATTTAAGACATTTCCATTTCTTTGTTTTTTCCTGGTATCTATATTTTTACCATTTCATTAAATGAAACACTTTTATTAAATTACTGTCTGATATGACATTTAGAATTTGTGAATTTCAGTGATTTATGCACCATCAATCAAGAGTCAATACTCCTTGAAGAAATACTTAAAATATTTTCATTCTAAAGCTACACATTTCAGAGATGTACTCAGAAGAAATGTATTGACAATTTCTTTTCAAAGGTAGTAAGAGTTCAGTTTATTGATGCCAGTAAACTAAATTTTTTTTTAATTGATAGGGTTTTCTATTTGATAGTTTGCACATTACATTATCTAGTCAGTCAACTTTATCTATTATATGTGTTATTTTTATGAATGTATTATGTGAAATATCTGCTTCAGTGACTATTTAAAATTCAGTAGAAAAATAATCCAAAAAAAAAAATTCCTTCCTTACCATTTTAGCATTTCGCTATACTGAATACAGGAATATAAAGCATTGTAATAAAAATGAGGATATCATTTATACTTATGTTTAATCTTATATCTTAAATCTATTCTTGTATCTTGAATCAGGTCTTTCTTATAGTTAAAGCTATTTGAGTATGGCTGCTTTGTTAGGCAGGATTTTTTTCCAGGCTTTCTCTTTCAGTTGCTTTCCAAAGGTGCAAAAATAATCCTGTCACAACAGAGAAGAAGAGCTTATAAAGATGCTTTTAAAACCTTATCACCAGGAAACAGTGCACAGTGTATTGTATAATATAGTGTCTTAAAATACTTCTGCTTACCTCCTCATTGATGCTGCTACAATATTTACATAACACTGCTAACTAATTCTTCATTATGTAGGTTATTTATCCTTTCTCTTGGAGACTTGTCTTCCCAGCACATTTAATATTATCGAATTGAGGCATTGTTTTTATTTCTACCTACTGTTTAGCTGCAGTGAATCTTTTCTCAGTTCTGGAGTGCATTGGTGGGTCAGGATTCATGTTTACTGCTCCTTGGGGTAACAAGTGAAGAGTAGGAGGAGATCTGTGGCAGGACAGAGCCTGGCTAGTCATCAAGGCAAGTTGTTTATGTCTTCAGGATGGGTTATTTCAGAACCAGAAAAAAATATATATATATAAAAAAAGGAAAAAATAAAATAAAGTAGCTGTTTTGGTTCAGAGGAATAGTTGTCCTGGGAGCAAAAAGTAAAAGTGGAAACTAATATTTTAGAAAATACTTCAGCAGAAAGACATTTTTAGTGCAGGATATCTCAGAGGCTAGAAAAAATTATTTGAAGCATTAAATATTTTCAAGACTTTCTGTATTGAATACATTTTTAAACCCTAGGCTAGATGTTTTTGTTAGCATTTCATGTTGAAGAGTTGATTCAAATCAGAAAAAAAATCATATTTCTGTATGACTGAGGAGCACTCCAAGGCAAACAAACACGTAGCACACTTTACGTAGTTTCAACCTGAAGGTCAATCCAGATGGACAGAGTCTTTGAGTTCCCTCTTTAACACTTCAACACTCTGTTAAGCCTGGTTTCCCATTAATCTTGCATGTGTCTACCATTATAGCACAGAGCCTCGGGCAGAGATCACCTAACTTCCAACACAGTTGTCGGTCCCACTCCACAAATAAGTCACCTCACCAAACAGCAACCAACAATGTCTTGGCTCATACCGACACCCTAATCTCCTGGAGCTTAAACACACTGCTTCTCAAATACTTTCCTCTTCCAGCAGCTAGGGAATTGAAACCTAGAGGTCATTTCCAAGCTAGATTTTTTTTTTCATATGATTTCTACCAATTCGCCCAGAAATCCCAAAGGATAGACATTTATAGTTATAGAGTTGCTGAACTGCCTTAAATTTGCTAGAAAGAAAAAAAATCCTAGTTATTATTTTTTGAGTTTTTTGTTTTGTTTTGTTTTTTTCTTAGCTGAAATAGGAAGCATCTAAAATGCCTTAGGTTCTATAAATCTGTAGTTTTTTTAATGTACTAAACCTATGTATATATAAAGTAACCATACACCTTTTTTCTCACCAAGTAAAACAATAAAGTCAGGAATCATTCTTTCAAAGGACAGTAACGATTCCAAAACTAAACTTTTACTGTCGTTTAACTAGTAGATTAGATCTCTTAATATATCTAAATAGCTAAATATTTTATGTACTAAATAAAGCTTTGAATATATCTTACTAAAACATAAAACCCTCACTTGTTTTTTATAAAAATAATAAACAAATATTTATTGGCTAACCAGTAGAAAATTGACACTAAACTATGGGCTTTTGCAAAGTCGACTCTCCAACACCCTGAGTTGGATTTTATCAACCCCTTTAACTGAAGAGCAAAATGGCCTCACAAGAGCAGGTGACTTTCCAAGGTCACTCAACCCATAAATGAGCTCGGATTCAGTTCTAACTCCAGACCCAGCGTTATTTGCACTACTTGATGCTTCAACTCTTCATTTGAAAATTTAATCATAGAGAATACTACATCATTAATCTACAAACATGTTTTCGTTCTACCCTGTAAACCTTGCTGAGTACAAAATGCTGTCCTCTGTTAAATTGCATAACCTTGGGCAGAGCTAGGGTAAGGATTGATCTATTGAAAAAGATCTGATTAAAAACCTAAATCAAAATACATAAGTAAGAACATGAAAAGCAAAAGTATATTTTCAAGTTCATGGCAAATTTTGTTTTCAGCAAAAATGTTGTTAGATGATTTATAATGGGTATTTTTCAAATTACTTATTATAATAAAAATATCTGATTATACTTCGTAACTTTACATAAGCATATTTTAAACCACTTTGAGAGGATGAACATGATTTAAAACTCTTTATACTAATTTCTACCTGATATAGAGGACTTGTAACAGATGCATTAAGGATATTTAATGAATTTCACAAGGATAAACCTTACAGCACAACTCTTTCTTTAAGCTGAATTTTAACTCTCATATAACTTCAGTTTAAAAGTATATTAATGAGATGTTTATAAATCCAAGTTAGTGTAAGTTTAAGGTGTTTGGAGTTTTAGTTTCTTTGTGTCTATCCAAAATGTAGAAGAGTATGTTGTATCATATGGAACTGATAAGAAGTCATTTTTATAATACTGCAAATAACAGTATATATAATACTAAGTGTAGTCATAGATGTTAAATAGTAATATTGACTTAGTTCCATTATGTATGTGTAATACATTAGTTTAACTTCTGGACCAAAGAATAGGATGTCATAAGTGTTGTTTACCAATGGTACATAACTGAATGATTTTCATTTTGTTAAAAACAAAATTAATGACAGCTAATATTTTAGAAGTGTGGCCAGGTAATGTAGAGTATATTCATCTCTGGAACGTTGTATTTCTATTTGATATAAGTGAGGGAAAAAATTGTGTCATTTCTTTCTGTTTTCTAGTTGACTTTTGTTGGCATTTTCTCTAAGTTAAACAATTTACCATTGTTTACAAAGAAAGATGAAGTTAGCATAAAGAGAGAAAAGGCCAATTACCTATATATTTTTTAAAAATAGGGTTAATAATTTTTACAGTTATCAATTGCTTTATTCAGCAGTTATTTTATTTCATCATTTCCCTTTTATTTCTCTTATTCTTGCAACTTACTTCTTGGCTGCCTGAGCTGATCCAAGTTTCAGTTCTTCTAAACACATTGGCTTTTCACTTATTTTTAGGTGAGAAATCCTCTTCAGCAGTTTTCTATGCTAGTAACTTGGTTCAGATAGAGCTTATACTCCCACCTTAATCTCAAAAAATAGCTTTTGTGTGTAAAAAGTGCTTTATACATCTTAATATTCTTACCAATGCATAAGTTCATTGGATGCTCCAAGCCCAGAAAAATATTTGGAAAGTTTATGTGACTTACATAAGTGCAATTCACTTAACCACAGTCCAGCCTTTAGGACTCTGTATCTTCCAATGTGGAAGAAAAATCCTGGTAGAAACAAACATAGTGATATATTCACAAAAAGTAAAAATTAGAATAAATTCTTGAGAACTGTGGGAAGACAAAAAGGAACAAATGGTGCAAATGACTTGGAATTAAGAAACATTCCTAAGATTGACTTCCAACTTCCAGGAAACACATTCCTGCAGTAGTTTGAAACCTGCACTACTCTCATGAAGAAATCTACATCTAAATTTTCTGATCCCTGAGTTTTTACCTGTATAATGGACATAATAGTTGATATACCTAAATCCTCTTCCATTTTTCTTAGTTTCTCTGACACTCCTGAGCAATATGGAATTCTATGTAGTTAGTCAGTTTTATTACTATATTCACACAAATAATGTCTCTATACCATTCGGAACTTCCTAATCTTATACTATTGGATAATGAATTAAATCTGTTTCTATTTTACAATTATAATTAAAATCTATATTACTGAACAGATTACATCAAATATGAAAAATATAAAACTTGTAATTTTTAAGATAGCAAAAAAATCTGAGATAGTATCTATAAAGATCATAATTGTTTATTCTTTCCAAATTTAAAAAAAAA
The DNA here is from genome assembly GCF_000164805.1 of Carlito syrichta. Classification (NCBI taxonomy): domain Eukaryota; kingdom Metazoa; phylum Chordata; class Mammalia; order Primates; family Tarsiidae; genus Carlito; species Carlito syrichta. Next base: position 97,013 of record NW_007249217.1, read on the forward strand.
AACTGGATCAAGAGTTTCAGTGACAAGTTTCTTATATTGAAACAAAAGAATTTGATGACAAAGATCTCTTCCTCCCTCTGTCCACTTTCTCCTCCCCTCTCATTTTTCCATAAGAACCCAGGAGCACAGAAGAAAGTTGATCATAATTAACTTTTCAGGATCTGGTGGCTCATGCCTGTAAGTCTTAGCTACTTGGAAGGCTAAGGAAAGAGGATTGTTTGAGGCCGAGAGTTAGAGACTGCAGTGGGCTGTGACTGTGCCACCGCCCTCCAGACTGGGTGACAGAGTGAGACCCCATCTCCCAATAACAATAATAATAATTAATTATTTTTTTTTAATTTAAAAAATTAATAGCCACAATCATCATTGAGTCATGAAGGGAACAAAAGTTAGTTGAATTCATCTGTAAAAGAGAACATGTGAAGATAGAAGAAAGTATATGCAGCAACAAATATTTGAGTGGTTAAGAAGTATAAGAATGATTTTTTAGAAGTCTGATAACCAGAATGCAGTGATGCATACCAAAAATGCTAAAGACAAAAAGAATAGGGTTTTGAAGTTATGTTCAGAGAAAACAAACATGTTGCTTCAGAGTAATATTTTCATGACATATGGCAAAGAAATAGCCATACTACTTAAGTATTATTTTATTTTCATCTTCTCTGTCAAGGATAGCAAAAATAACATTGAAGTCCAAAAAATGTGAGATTGTAAGAAAGCATTTCTTTCTCTAAATGACTTTATTTTTTTGTTCCAGATAAATTATACTCAGGTCACAAAAGGAAGTTTCAAATAAAATTTTTGTACTACTGAAGTATTTATTGAGGAATTATGAATAATCAGAAAGATAATCAAAATATTGGAGAAAAGAAAAATATTAGCATGATTTCTTCTCAAATTAAAAGTCAAAGTATTCTATAACATACTAGTTTAAAATTAATTCCATAAAAAGTTATGTCATTATTAAACAATGGTTTATGAACAATTGAAGATAAATGATTAGTAGGAATTAACATGGGTTCACTAAACACGAATAATGCAAGTCTTATTTTATCTATTTGCTGACAGATTTTACCCATATTTATGCCAAGTGATTTCTAGATAGGTATCTCAATTAAGACAAACCACTGAGTACAGTTTTGGATGATATATTCATGGATAAAAACAAATGATTAATTTGAATAGGTGCACTAAAAATATACTTTATATTACAATCTAGAAGGATACTTCTAGTGGAATGGAATTTTGTTCTTGGCTTTGTTCTGATTACATTAATCTATGAAAAATATTGCATAAAACTAGATTACTCAGTAAAATAAAGGAGTGGGTGTTACCCATGAGAGTATAGTCCAGACACCAAATAAGAGAGTATAATTGATTGAGGGTGCTAGCTATTGTACTAAAATCCTTCTAAGTGCTTGTGCTAAGTCCACACTTCCCAAGGGCTGCTCCCAGTCAGTGACTGAGTCTGGCAGGGATACTGAGGTAGGTCCATCCCTGAGAGATGAGACTCTTCTGACAAGTGACTTTGGCTCAAAGCTTCCCTGATGGCCTTGCTGAAGCTTCTTTCTACTCCTATCTAGACAGGGCTAGATCTCCAATCAAATCTGACGAAAAAACCACTCCATTGTCACCTGCAGCATACATGTAGATCACTGGACTCCAGGTCTTGTTGGCTACAAAGAAAATCAAGATTTGGGCTTCGGATTCTTGATTTGATGTAATTCTAAGCTCTGTTCAATAGAAAATGAAAATTATAATCTGAATGTAACTTTCTTAGACTCGAAGGACATCAGTGGATCCAAATAGAAAAGACAAAACTAGGGAAATGATGGAAGTTTCAACATACATGGAATAATGTTAATCTAAAAGTAGTTCATGTTTATAGGCACAACGGGAAAAAAACCCCATAAAATAGTATTGCTTTCAAGACAACATATGCATGTTCACACACTACATATATTAATACCACCGAATTAAAGAAACAAGCCTTTCTTTCTTTGTTTAGGAGATCTCTCCTATGTCCCCTTCTATTCCTTTCCTGCTCTGTCATCCTGATGGAGGATGGCTCCTTCTATCACTGGTTGTCTCTCTGGATCTGGTTTACTCTAACTCATCACCTTGACTATAGAGACATTTATATTCTTCTTTTTTTAATCAACTTTGTGGAATTTGACTTCCCACTGTTTATATCTTTCGGAAAAATAAAAAGTGTTTATTTTCTCATTCACAGTTATTGATGGTAGACCTGACTTGCCATCTTTCCAGATGTGTATGGCTAGCCCTGAATGCAGTTTAGATCCTGAGATGAGTTAGGAGAGGGGAGTCAGAAAACATAATGAAAGAGATATTCAAATAAGAATGCTCAGCAGGCATTTGAAGATGCTAGACTGGAACGTGGAAGAAGCCATATTTATGGACATAGATTTAAGAAACGTCTGATTTAAATTATACTTGAAGAATTAGAAGAGATACATTCAATGAGGAAGGAGTGTAGAGAGAATTATCAAGAGACCAAGACTGAATTGTAGAAAATGCCTGTTTTGCCAGGCTCGGTGGCTCAGCCTGTAATCCCACACTTTGGGAGGCTGAGGTGAGTGGATTGCCTGAACCCGCGGGTTCGAGACCCGTCTGGGCAACTTGGCGAGACTTCATCTCTACAATAAATCAAAAAATTATCTGGGTGTGGTAGCACGCGCCTGTAGTTCCAGCTACTTGGAAGGCTGAGGCGGAAGGATCGCCGGAGCCCAACAGGTCGAGGCTGCGGTGGCCGGGAGCGGCCACTGCACTCCAGTCTGGGTGACTGAGTGAGACTCCAACTCAAAAAAAAAAAGAAAATGCCTGCTTGGTTTGGATTTGAGGGCTTATATGGGCCTTTATGCAATTCAGCTCTCAGCTCTTTCCGCAGGACTCTACCAACTCCCTGCCTTCATTATTTTCTCACTTGGTAACAGTACTCACAGATTCAGCTTTCTCCACTTCGTAGTTTTCACCACAGTTTCGGCTCTTTGATTCTATTTTCATTTTATTTATTTTATTTTATTTATTGATTTACTTTTTTTAGAGATGGGATCTCGCTCTGTAGACCATCCAGGCTCCAATTCAGTGGTGTGATCATAGTTCACAGCAGAGTCAAACTTCTGAGATCAAGAGAACCTCTTTGTTTCTTTTGAAAACACCTATATAGACTCTTGATCTTTTCTCATCTGGCCACTTTGCTAAATCACAAACATATAGAAATACACACAAGTGTACTTATATACAAACACATTCATGAGCAACACCAAAAATAAAAGGAACAAGAAACTATAGCCATTAAATGCAATTTAAAAAAAAAATCTCTTATTCAACAGATGGGGTAAATGGATGCCTGATTACTTTCACTTAGCCCTGTGCTTTCATCTTTCCTGAAGATGAGCCCATCCTACCTCCCTTTTTGCCTTCTCTATTTTCTTAATCTCTCTTTAGAAGGTACCAGTTGAGAAGTCTTCTTATCAGCCAGCATAGTATTTGTCAAACTCTGTCATCCACAACCCACAGTAAGAAACACATTTTATATTATTACCCAGTAAACACATAGCTGGATATTTATATGAGTTTGATATAATTTCCATTGTTACTATAGCAAAGGATATTATTTTCCATTCTACTTTTTTATTTTTTTGTTTCTGGTTACTACGATATGTTGTATCTTACAAGCAAATATATATATATATATATATATTTCTCACAGAAGAAATGGGAAGAGGCTGGGAAGTCCAAGATAAAGGTGCCGGCAGATTCTAAGTCTGGTAAGGTCCTACTTATAGATAGAATCTTCTTGCTGTGTTCTCACACCTCACACGTGGAAGACGCAGGACCTCCAAGGCCTCTTTTCTAAGAACATTCATCCCATTCATGAGGGATGTGTCTTTAAGATGTCATCTGCTTAGAGCATCACATTGGTGATTAGGTCAACATACAAATTTGTGGGGGAGGGGGAGAGGCACAAACATGTAGTCCATAATATCATTCCACCTAAAAATCAAACCTCTGTAATGCACACTTCTTATTCCTTTTCAGAATTTGTTTTTCTTTAGTGGTTATCACTATCCAATTCCATATATTTAAGATATCTATCTTATTCATAATCTGTCTCTTCACCAGAATATAAGTGCTAGGAGGACAAGGTACAAAGAACCAGAGTGTATTTTGGAGAAAACTTACAAGCAGAGGGATAGCAAAACAAATATTTTTTCCTGTCTCTTATAACCCCAGAAGCGTGACTAGGCCAGTCATGGCTGGACTGCATGGCCTAAAGTAAGCACATGGCAGAGAGAATCTCTATCTCTATAATGGTCTATACATTTATTAGGGACAAGGAGAGAAAACAACTTTGTATATAACAATGGAAATTTCTGATCAAGAAAGTAGACTTCTAGTTTTCTCTTTAAAACTGTGAGAAATAACTGAAGAGTTTAAGAAGGAAAAAGACATTACCAGACTTGCCTTTAAGAAAGCATGCTTTGTTATGGTATGATGAAGGAGATCAGACGGACTAATACTAGCAATTCCTCTTGTCACTCCCTCTACCTTATGAGAAATTAGCTAAGGTACTCTCTAGGTTGAGGAATCTGACTGGCCAAGACCTCAATAAATCTTTGGTAGTTCGGGAGAACACTTGATTCCATTGGATGTAAAGCATATGGGCTGAAGTGTCACCCCATGCGGTCATTATGTTCAAGGCAGAGAGAGCAGGAATAACAACATGAATTTTTTCTGCTTTATTCCATTTTTAAAATTACAGTAGGCAAATAAAGAAAAACTCCTTTTTATCTTGCAACTCTGAAGAACCTAATCAAAAAAGTTGTTAACTGATATGATCTGTTTTTTACAAGATTGCAATAAAATAGAATTCATTGCTACAAGGAATCTAAAGTGTGAAAACATAGTAAAGTCTTTCCTTTTCTTACACAAATTGGGAATTTTATTAAAATCTTTGAATTCTTGAATTCTCTCAGTTCAATAGAGATAGAATGTAAGACACAAATACATATGTAATTTAAAAGTTTTCTTTTGGCTATAATGCTGAGTGATCTATCACAGAAACAAAGAACCGAGTATCACATGTTCTCACTCATAAGCAGATCTTGAACAACTATCGTAACACTACAAGAAAGGGATTGGCAGTAGTGAGAAACTGCAAGGGGAGTGCAGGGGCAGGAGTGGCAGTAGTGAGAAACTGCCAAGGGAGCTGGGCACACCTCATCAAGGGTACCTGCATAATGAACGTTTGTATACCTAACCCTGAATTGTATCCCACATCTTTAAAATAAAAAAAATTAAAAAGAAAGTTTTTCTTCTAGTGCATTAAGAAAAGTAAAAAGAAACAGATACAATCAGCATATTTATACACCCTAATATATAAAACAGTATCATTTAACATGTAATCAAAATGAATAATTAGCAAATGAGATATTTTGCGTTTTTTTCATGTTAAGTCGTCAAAATTCAGTTTGTATTTTACACTTACAGCACATCTCAATTCAGAGAAGTCACATTTCAAGTGCTCAATACCCTCATATAGTCAGTGGTTACCATATTGGGTAGCACAGTTCTAAATAGTTTTTGAGAGAAAACATTGATAAAACAAGAACAGAGAAAGAAAGTTTACTAAGTACTGTACATACTTCCAGGCAGACTGCACCAGTTAATTTATACTGATTTATACCTGATGAAAACATGTGAGGTAGTTCTTAATACTCTCATATTTTAGATGAAAAAATGTCTACTCACAGGTTTAAGAAACTTGTCAAAGTCATTCAGCTGATGTCTATTTTGCCCTAAGATATCTTTTTGCACACCTCTTTCTTCCTAAAACCAGATATCTTTATGAATTTATCATCATTCACAAATGCTTAAATGTAATAAATATTACCAGTTGCCCAAATTAATATCCAGGAAATTATTAAGTAGAAAAAAGGGTAAAAGTGTACATTTTCTTTACTGTTTTGAAGGAGGTATACATACTACCATTATAAAATGTAAAATGTAACTTTGAATCCACTGATTTATAAATTTCACATAAATCATAAATGTAGAATCTCTAAAATAATGTCTGAAGCTGGTGATTGTCACTTTCTGTCATTTATCAAATCAGACTCTCTGTAAACTGTACATGTCTTGCTCTCAGTTGTGAAGGGCATGTGGATATGACAGTGTCAGGGTCTGATGTGACTGAAGAAAATGTGTTTGTTCTGATTTGCTGTGCATGAAAAATATTAATCCCACAACATGTAGACCTATATTTACAAGCCATTGCAAATTGATGCTCTGCATATTTTGGTCACAGCTAATTTTGACACAGTCAGATGTGGAATTGGCCATGTAGTACCAGGAAGATACAAAATACATTATTGCATGTATTTTGTTTAAATTTGACATATGTTACTAGTAACATAACTTTTATTTTGATAACCTGCTCTTAAGAACAAAGCAATGCTTGTGAGTTCATAAAGTAAATTCTATCCACTTAAAACAAGAACATTCCCTTCAAAACTAGAAAAAACTATAAAATTACAGATTCTATTATTGCAAAAAAATTATAGAAAGGAGGCAAATTTTGAAGTAGAGATTGATTTGATGTTACAGTAAAATAGTAACAATGCTGATAAAGATAATTTCATAAAAAATAATTATCAAAGAAGCAAAATATTCAAAAGTTTTAGCTATCCATCATTTCAGCAAAATTGAAATGTAACATATCAAATTAGATAAGAAATTTAAATAAAATAAACAAAAAGACTTACTTTTGAAAGTAAATCACTCACTAATAAAAAATTCATACACCCTTACTGACAGGCAGAAGTTCACTTTTCCTTGAAAATACTATCGATTTTCTTTACTTTGGTTTCCTTTATTATTTTTGTAAATGATTACTTACATATTTTTAATGTATTGACACCAAGTTATCTGTATACAGCATGGCTCATTGATAAGAATCCAGATGCCGTCTGAAGACTTGGACTGGAGAAGGTTTTTGGTTATATAACCGTTTTTGTCGCGAAAATAAAACAATATAGAATTTGTCATAACTATTTGTTTTATATAAAATCCATGATTTTTCAAATCAAATCATAGACTGAACTCAAGGAGAAGATGAAAATGTTGCCAGGTGCAGTGGCTCATGCCTGTAATCCTAGCACTTTGGGAGGTGGAGGCAAGAAGATTATCTGAACCTAGGGGTTCGAGATCAGCATGGGCAATTTGGTGAGACCTCATCTCTACAATAAATTAAAAAATTAGCTGGGTATGTGAGCACACACCTGTGGTTCCAGCTACTTGGAAGGCTGAAGTGGAAGGTTCACCTGAGCTCAGCAGGTCGAGGTTGTGGTGGCCATGAGCGTACCATTGCACTCCAGCCTGGGTGACAGAAAGAAATGTCAACTCAAAAAAAAAAAGAAAGAAAGAATAAAAGAAAGAAAATGTTAGTATAAGCACATTTTGTCTAAATGTAAAATAGTTAATAGAGTAATTAAATGAGAACAATGATAGTATTTCTATATGTTTAAAAATTACCATTATGCATATCATGGTAGCCTCAACCTTAGTACTCAATTAATTTCTATATCTTATTTTTGTTTACATTCATAAGAAAGTCTGAATTCACACAGAAAATTAGTTTCTAAATGTAATAGTTTCAAATGACATGCCCTGCAATCTCATGACACACTTTAATTTAACTGATCCACAAGCATGAAACAGGATTTAGAGAAAATTATTATTTCAAAGTTCATTTCTTACAAGTTATATAGTCATTAAGAGCATAAGTTCTGAAGCCTGAACAACCTGGGACTAGAGTTTTGCCTCTCTCATTTAATTGCTATTTAACATTGTCTTCTTTACATCATTTTTTGAGATGTAAATTAGGAATGCTAGCCATATATTCCTCATAAAATATTGAGTGAGATGATATTTAAAATATCACATGGATTCAAGTATGGCATATAATTACTGCTGTATTCTTTTTGACAGAGCATGGACAAATGGATTTAAATTTAAATCTTCATAATAAAATATTCAGTTGTGTTATATTTTAAAATTTGGATAATTTATGCTGATTTTTATTAAGCTTCTCCTCAAAATTTAGAACAAGATTTATTAATCTGTTTGTGTCAAGTGATTTGCAAAGTAATAAATGCCCTTGTATTCATATATTGGAGAAAAACAAGCAAATGGGGAGCTCAAAAGTATCTTTTATCTTGTCCAGTTAAATTGCAAAGATTTCACATGTTAACCTTTAAACTTATTGCCAGATAACTTGTATGCATATTCTTTTCTTAGCCTTATTTTCAGACAATGTACTAATTGTATTTTCGTAGCTGCCTGCTAATCTAATTTAATTGCTACAATATAATAGAATGTCACTTAATAAGTGCATTTTCAGCATCAGAATCAAATTGTTTTTGCATAAATTTTCAATAACATTAAACTGTTTCATTTATTCTGAAAGAATTTGAAAGACTATTTTAATGTTCATTTTGTTTTCTTTCATGATGTTGTAACCTGGCAGGCACTGTAAAACTATCTTTAAAATTTCACTGTGTAAACACATCGAATATTTGAGTAATTTTTATTGCCATAAAAATGATCTCAACCAAAAAACAAGAAGCTTGTCTTTAACTTTATTGTCATATTTTCTTGTCTTTAAATTTTTAGTGATTTTGTAGAATAGTTTCTGGCATAATATTATATTATTATTTTGTGTTTTTATTAATGTAGATGACATCAATTTAATAATCTTGTTAATATAATACAACATGGTATTTCATTTTAAACCAAATCAATCCTAACTTATCACAAGATTTTTCAAATCTTTTTTACCAATCATTTTATTTCTAAGAGTAATTTAAATAAATTTGAAAAAAGAATAGTCATAAGTACTAAAGTTATGAAAGAATATAAAAGTCTTCAATAATGCTATCATAAAAATCATAGAAACATCCAAAATTTAAAATAAGTGATAAAACAATTTTAATAATATGTGTATTAGTCAGAGGTCTCCAGAGAAACAGAACCAATAGAACATATATATAGAAAGAGATTTGTTATAAGGAATTGGCTCAGACAATTGTAGAGGTTGACAAGTTCCAAGATCTGCAGGATGAGTCAGCAAGTGGGAAATCCAGTATAGTCAATGGTATTGTTCTAATCTGATGTCCGACAGGTTTGAACTCGGGTAGACCTAATGTTTCAGTTTAAGACGACAACTGATTGAGTGAGGCCCACTCACATTCGAGAAGGCAATCTACTTTACTCATTCTACTAATGTAAATGTTGCTCTTATCCAAAAACACCCTCAGAGAAACATCTAGAATAATGTTTGATCAAATATCTGGGAACCCTGTGACTTAGTCAAGTTGAAACATAAAATTAACCACCACACCATGTTATACACAGAATTTGTTATGATACTCTTTGCCAGTCCTCAACAAAATGTTACCCTATCGTTTCAGCCTGCATCATTAGATATGCCTGAACCTTGCCTAGCATTAAATTAAGTGCAAGAACATACACACATACTATGATTGTATTCTATATCACAGTTTACAATTCTTGGCATGCAAGGCTCTGAATATTTTTGGTACCACTGCAGCAGTTAATTACATTACAACAAGTTAATACAGTGATCTATCACAGAGACAAAGAACAGAGTACCATATGTTCTCACTCGTAAGCAAACTTTGAACAATTAGCATAGTACTATAGGAAAGGGATTGGCAGTAGTGGGAAACTGCGGTGGTGGTGGGGGGTTGGATTGGCAGTTGAGGGAAACTGCCAGGGGAGGGAGGGGCACACCTCATTAACAAGGGTATCTGCATAATGAACATTTGCATACTTAACCCTGAATTGAACCCCACATCTTCAAAATTAATAAATATATATATGTATGTATGTATTGAGATGACAGAACAAGATTTTTTTATATATGCAAAAAATGAGTCCACCTAGTAAAGCAATTTAACTGAGGGTCTCTAATCTTTTAAATTAAACATATAACATCCTTGAGACTTTGTATTACTTTATTTTATAGTTAGTCATTTTTATTCATTTTTACTGAACTTTTGCAGAATTGGAGTTCTCTTTGTACTAATTCCTAGTAGCTACTTTTCCTCATATTTCTAGGTAATAGATCATTACTTGAGGTAGCAGGAGTTTGAAAATCAGCTCTCTAAAGTTCACTTTAAAATTCCACAAATCACGTGGAAAAGAAGGATTTGACAAAAAATAATGGAAACAAAAGATAAGCATATTCTAGATTCTGGAAAAATTTTATACAATACTTTATCAACCGTTTGGGATTAAGAATCCTGTCTGGGACCGGGCTTGGTGGCTCAGCCTGTAATCCCAGCACTTTGGGAGCCCACAGGTTCAAGACCGCCCGGGCAACTTGTTGAGACCTCATCTCTACAAGAAACCAAAAATTAGCTGGGTGGTGCCTGTAGTTTCAACTACTTGGAAGACCGAGGCAGAAGGATTGCCAGAGTCCAGTAGGTCAACGCTGGGGTGGCCGTGAGAGTGCATGCCACTGCACTCCAGCCTGAGCAAAAGAGTGAGACTACTACTCAAAAAAAGAAAAAAAGAATCCTGTCTGGGTTGCTCTCATTTTTACCTATTTTCCATTTTCATTTCAGTAGTTGGGTTTCTGATAAAATTGTGCCAGTTCTACTGTCATGTGGGAGCTCTCTCTGCCCATTAACTTTCTGATTATGTATCATGTACTGACAAACTGCCTTGGAATATGTGTACATTTTGCTATTTTAGTGTCCTTAAGAGCACATCAACAGAAGTAGTTTTTTGTGTTGCAGAAGAAGCATATAAATAATATTCTTGCTATGCCCACCATATTTTTGACTTTTGATTGTTTTTTTTTTTTTGGGGGGGGGGGTTTGAATCATTGTCTCATTCTGTCACCCAGGCTGGAATAAAGTGGCACACTCACAGTCACTGCAGCCTCGACCTGCTGGGTTCAGATGATCCTTCTGCCTCAGCCTTACAAGTTGCCGGCTAATTTTATTTATTTACTTATTTATTTATTTGTTTATTTATTCATTTATTGTAGAGATGAAGTCTCGCCAGTTTGCCCAGGCTGGTCTCAAACTCATGGATTCAGGCAATACTCTCACCTCGGCCTCCCAAAGTGCTGGGAGAACAGGTGTGGGCCACCGTGCTCTGCAACCTTTGATTTCTGTTGGCAATTTGAGTAAAAGTCAATGAGATCTTTGAGCTAAAAAGCCTCATAGCATTTTACCTAGCAGTTTTGCATCTAAAATCAGCACAAGGATTCTTGATTCCCACATACCTTACATCCTTATATGAATATTTATGCAAAATTTTATATATATGTACCCTTATACAGATTTTCCTGAGTGGAAAGTCTGTATCTATCATCTGAGCTTGGACAATGGGCTTAATCTCAACAAAATACACACACACACACACACACACACACACACACACACACACACACACACACACTATATATATATAGAGAGAGAGAGAGAGAGAAAGAGATCTATATATCTATATATATATCTATATATATATGAATGAAAGGTTTTATGTAGTTGGCTGATGTAATTATGGGGAATTAGCAAGTCTGTAGCTCACAGAGCAGGCTGGCAGACTGGAAATTCTAGCAAGAGTTGATGGTGCAGTGTTGAGTTTAGGGACAAACTGGAAACAGATTTTCTTTTTCTTTAGAGGACATTGTTCTTTTCTCTTAAGGCCCCCAGCTGATTAGATAAGGCCCACCTATATTAAACATGCAATCTGCTTTACTCAGTCTACTTATCCAAATGGTAATCACATTGAAAAAAAATCTTCACAGTAATAACTTAGATTAGTGTTTGAGCAAAAATTGGGTATTATAGCCTCGTCAAGTTGACACATAAAATTAAACATCATACCTCCTATATACAAGGGCACCCATCTGGGCACTCTTTTTTGACACGAGTGGCCTGACTTACAATAAATGAAAGCTAACATTTATTGAAATTAATTTGTAAATTAATTGAAATTTATTTGTAACCCAGCCTGTTCATCAGAGTAAGGTGTAAGAGCTGCCATTTACCATATCTAAGCCAAAAGTATAGTAGATTATAATGTCTTTTTCCCAGCTGTCCTCCAAAGGTTTATCTGAGTCTCTATCTCTGTCTAAGAAGGCTATGATGCATGCTTTAAAACCAATTTCTCAACATTCATGAGTAGCATCAATAAGGACAGTCAAGTTAAAGGATAAGGAGACAAGAAAAACAAAAGAAACAAAAAACGTAACAACAAAAAAGTATATAATTAAAAAGAGCAGCAGAAAGAGAAAATAAAGAAATAGAATTTATTGGTAAATATTACTCTTTTAACTACTGATTCATTTGCTTCGTAAAATAGGACAAAATTTTAGAATCTTACAGACCCAGTTTTCCAAAATGTATATTGCCTAAATTTCAACTGGCTAATCACTGCTATAAAACAATTACATTTTAATTTATTATTAATTATTTATAAAAATAATTCTTAGACTCAGGATAAAGGTTAGGAAGGAGGAAGATTGTAGTTGAAACCATTTTTCCTTAAGATGAAAATATATTGTCTTCAGAGGATCAGCCCCTGGCCCCAGAGGAACGTAATCTACCATATAACTGTAATAGTGACAGGTGAGATTATGAAGACCCCCCCAAAATTTAGAGCCATCCATAGTCACTCAGCTGTAAGGGATATTTTCAACCTTTCCATGCTCTCCAAGCTCCCCTGGCTGCTCTTTCTCCCCTTCTCTGCATCCAGAAAGACCATTTTTCAACCTATTTTCATTCTTCAAATTAAGTCCACAAACTTCTTTCTAAACTTAGTTTAGCTTTTCTTAATATTCATCTTTAAATCATCCCTTCCCTTCAGGAGAAAACACATCCTTTATCTTGTCAAAGCTAACGCAGTGCATGAGTCTTTCCTTCTCCCCTTTCCTTCTAGGACCTGGAACTTCAATATGTGATCTGGGGACAGTGGGATCCAATGCATCTTTCTGCAGATTTAATGTGCATTTTCTAGTCTTAATCCTGATGTTACTGAATCAGAATTTTCAGAATGAGACCCAGGGTCTGCATTTCTACTCAATTGCTCCAGGTACTTATGCATACCAAAGTCTGAAAACCACTGCCCTTGGCAATCTTCATCAATAATTGCCTCTTTCTCTAACAGATCCAGAATCTTCCCCTGAACTGACTCTGACAATTAGCTCACCATTTCTCAATATAATTTATAAATTCCATTCAGATTTCACATAATGTCTCTAAATAGACACTAAAATGGCTTTTTCTTAGTGCCTATCCTTCTTGACCTACCTCTCTCCAATATGATAAAATAGTTACATCATACAGCACTGAACTTCTAAAATTTCAGTTATGCACACTTGGTTAATGAGAAAAGAAAAAAGTGATAATGTAAGCAGGTAATTTATGTGCATTCCAGTCATTTAACCCCCACTCCAGCATAAGCATAAGATGGGAGACCTGAACCCACCTCAGTAGGTCTCTTATAGTGTGAGCTATTTGCTCATTGAATGTGAGACCAGTGTGGAAAAAAACAACTGTTTTTTATATTCAACATGGCCCCAACATGAAATTCAGCTATGTCTTATGGTACTCAGAAGGAAGGAAGAAAGGAAGGAGAGGGAGGGAGGGAGAGAAATAGGAAGGAAGAGAGAGGAGGAGGGAGGGAGGGAGAAAGGGGAAGGAACTATTCCAATCTGGGGAAAAGAAAAGAAAACTTCTGTTGAATTTTTATAATATAAACAATGTGACACTATTTCATAAAATAGTTTTGAACTATGTCATTTAAAACTTATATCTTGAATTTAAAATCTAACCCATGAATAAGTTGGCAATTCACTCTAAAATTAACTATACTCTTTATTAAACAACTTCTTTCTTTAACTTAAACAATTGTACTCTCACTTAATCCTCTTATATCTTATTACTTCTTCCTTGGGTTGCCCTCGCTGGTTCCTTACTCTAATAGCAAAGGCCTTTTAACTCCTGTTTTTCTTCTTTTGCTTTTACTTTATCTGGCTTGTGGCATTAATAAATCTTTATTCTAAAACATGGCCATCATTTCGTTTTTGACTTAAGTTCAGCCAAGGAAAAAATTCTTCCAGAAGTATAACTCCATCATTTAGGTAGATTTGAAATTGTCGTATTTCCTAGTAATAGAATCAAATGGCCCCAGTCACAAGTGTTAAGATACTGCATTGCTCCTCCAATTCCCTTGTATTATATTCATTAATTTGGTACTTGGGGATGATTTGCTGGTACTCATGTCACTTGGAAGACTTTGTTCTCTTCTATTCTGACCCTGTCCACAGGATTTTCTGCCTTGACTTCTCACTTAGTGGGATGAATTGGTGACGTATGCTGCTAGATGCTGTGAGATTCCTTAATCTTAAATTCTATCAGATACTGATGACACGACAAAGGGGGGTCATGACAGAAACCAAAGTCTGTAGGCAGGAGTCCAGTGGATCTAACTGTAAGAAATTATGGGAGATGAAAATAAAAGAAATGGACAGTTGGAAAAACTTAAGCGAAACTCATTTTGTAAGAGTTTAGCCTGTCAGGCACTTTTAGTTTCATAACTACTATCCAATATTAGACTGAACTTTAATAGTAACTTTTACAATTTATGATATGCTCTGACTTTTATTCAGAAAAGCACACACATTTCTATGTTTGAAAATGTCAAAGAATCACTATGAAATTAGTTCTAATCGGATCCTTGCCATTAGTGAAGTGTGAATTCAGCAGCATTCAGAGGAAATGGCTTTAGGAACATAAAAGTTAATCTATCATGCTAAAAGATCATTGAAAACACTATTTTATAAGCCAAATTGATGGCAGCTATATTAACCAAAATACATTTGCAAAGGAAATTTTAAAGAAGTATATCTTTATTTCCATTAGATGAAAGTATGTGCATGTCTCTACTCATATATAAGCAGCTAGAATCATAGAATATTTTATAGTTGGAAAGGGCTTAATTATGAAGTCCAACACTTTCATTTTATAGATGAAGGTAGTAAAGCCTAGCAAAAGCAGACTAAATAATATGTCTAACATCTAGTTAGTGGCATTCTCAAACTCCAGTGCTCTTTTCCAATGCAATTTTCTCTCTACAACAACAATCTATTGAACACTTACTTTGTGTGCTGGAGCAATGACAAATGGAAGGACCCAGGTCCCCAAAAGCCTACAGCACAAAGAAAAAATTCATACATACAAATAGCATAGCCCAAATATCAATTGTTTCAGTTCTTGGGTTATCACACTTCCCTTAATGTTTATGTGGACTGGCTTAAGCTCCTAACCAGTATATGTTAAAAAAAAAAAAAAAAAAAAAAAAAAAAACTTCTTTCCCACTGATTGACTTCTCTGGAGATTAATGTTCTCCTGCTGAAATTTTGCTCCAATTTCCTGCTTTTGGTTGTCCTTACACTCATGTTTCATTTTTTGTAATTGAATCATCCTATAAGGGGAATACCAATAATTTATCTCAGATTTCCCAAAGCAACCATAAACACAGGCCTCAATATTTAGCCGAGTTTCCTTTAAAAAATGGTATCGTGAATGGGCATTAAATCAGAGCTGTAGCCCCTAGGATTTGGTTGTAAGCAACAACAAAAAAAAATTCTCAAACTATCCTAAATCATTCAGTCAAAAAACAGTTACTGGTCCAGGCATTGGGAAATTAACAGTTAAAAAAAATAGTCAGAAATCCATCTCATACAGAGATAAATTCTTCTTTGGGAAAACAGATGAGGAGCAAGTAAATAAATATATATATACAGTGATCAGAGAAGAGCACAAGGTATATTTTACCTCTTATTTTATTTTTTATTTTTATTTATTTATTTATTTTAATTGGAGTCTCACTCTGTTGTCCAGGCTGTTGTGCAGTGACATGACATGACTCACTGCAGCCTCCACCTCCTGGGCTCAGGTGATCCCTACCTTCAGCCTCCCAATAGCTGGAACTAGACCCAGGCTGATTGGAAATTGTAGACTCAAGCATTCTTCCCACCTTGGCCTCCCAAAGTGCTGGGATTATAAGTGTGAGCCACTGTTCCTGGCCTATTTATCTTTTAGATAGCAGTAAGAGAAACTTTAAGGAGAAGGTGCATTTAAAGAGAAACTTAATTGAGAGAGCGAGACATGTAGACATCTGGAAGATGGGAGTTCTAGGCAGAAAATATAGCAAATGCTCCAGAAAATGTTAGGAAAAGTGTTGACTGAATTAAGTCTAGGTTTCTTTCAAACTAATCACTATCTAAAGGGTATTATGAGATTACCAATTTGCTCTCACTGTTGGAGGAAAAGGAAAGGCTAATCTTACCTAAACCAAATGGTTGCTACATAATTAGGGAAGAGTGGAAGAGATGTTGTAGAGATAGACACAATCTCCAATATAAATGCACAGAAAATCAAATGACTTAAAATTAAATACTGGATGCAGCTATTCTTACAAGCTCTTTGGCAGTTCCTATGCTGGAGAAACCTCACTGGCTGGTTTTACTATTAAAATTCCCCAAATGAAAAGGAATTTCACACTGCATGACTTTCTGTCTCTCAAAATCTTTCTCAAATTTCTCTTTCATCCTACTTTGCAGGCTTCTTAAACCCCTCTCCTTAGTGTTGCCACCAGAAAATACAAAATTCCCATCACTTGTTGCTTTATTGCACAGAAAAATGAGCTTCAGGTCAGTTTTGTGTGTATACAAATAGTCTAAGGTGGCCCATTCAATGAAGACCTGTTCACTCCAGTTTTGAACCTCGTAGTCAAACAGGAGAACCTATAGAGTTATTGAAATTTTTGTTGTTTTTCGTTAAACATGTATAATTTAAATTTTTCCCCTATTACATTCTTTTTTTATTTTTTGGCATGTTGAACAATGTGTTCTTTTTTCTTTTTTTTAAATAAAGATGTGGGGTGCAATTCAGGGTTAGGTATACAAACATTAATTATACCCTTGCTGATGAGGTACGCCCCTCCCTCCCTAGTAGTTTTCCTTAACTGCCAATCCCACCCCGACTCCCCTGACAGTTTCCCACTACTGCCAATTGCTTATGAGAAGGAACTACTTGGATTTTTTGAAAAAACAGATATAAATTGTCTTTAGAGAACAAAAGCAGCAAGACAGCCAGAATTTTGTATGTTTACCTGAAATTTTCTGTTTCTTTGTTTTAAACAGATTTTTTTTCTCTACTACAATAACTATTCAGTGAACTGAGAACTCTAAAGAAGCTATCTACAAAGTGCCATAATAGCTAAGTAGAATGGGCATCAAATTTTGTTCAATATGATGATAGAACAGTATTAAATGTCTATAGACCATGCTAAAGCCACTCAAACTTTCCAAGACACAAAATTATATTTTGAAACCACAACTCTAAAAGTTAGGGAAGAGCAGTTAGAAATATGGTAAGTAAAATTAGATGTGATATTGTCAGTTAGGAAGCTATAGCAATAGACAATTAAAGAAGGAATGAAGAAATGGCCCAAAGCAGTAAAAGAAATATTGGAAAGAGGCTCTAGTTTGAACAAATATAATTATAAGATTGAATTGTTATAGTTTCTTTCTAATATTGCATATAAAACTAACTATAGAAATATGAGGTGATGTCTCTGGAAGCCTAAGGATTGAGGGAAAAAATTGGTATTTTTGACATATTCTTTTGCATTTTGTTATTTTGCCAGTAATTTTTTTTTCCATTAATACCACTTGAATTTTGCTTTGAGGGAAGTGGTCTTCTTCCATTAGCTCCAGTCTGGTTAAGAAATCAATCAAGAGGATTTGCTTACCTTCATGTTTTTTAGTTTAGACCAATGAGACATATCCTTTCTGGAATATGTGGTAGTGTAAGGGGGTGGGGGAGAAGAAAAACAAACAAACAAACAAACAATAAGACTGAGATGATTGGACCTTTTTAATCCCATCAACATCACCTAATGAGATTTTTCTGTTGTTGCCACCAGGATTACAAAAACTGCCCTGATTCTTATCTTTTAAGTCTTCCTGATTTCCTTTTAAGTAAACAATACTTATATCTTCCTATATCCTCCAATAAATTATATTCTTCCTATATTAGCTAGGGTGGGCTTCTATTCCCTACACTAAATAATACAAAAGTATCATTAAAAAGCCAAGACAGAATAGACTAAGAACCCAACCTAGTGGCTTTTCTACCATGTCATGCTACCTCTAAGTATTGAACAAGAGAAAAATGTGTTTTTCAACACCAGAATAAAGCAAAGAAAAAGGATTTAGTAGCTGATTTAGATCTCATAATGTATTGGTAAATAACAAATTGGATATTATACATGTATAATTATAATTATACTATGCAGTGTGACATACTTTAGGCAGGTATGGAAATTGTATGAAAATCCTGAACAAATCTTTTGCAGTCATGGCAATCAAAGACCACATGCCAAGTTCTAGGACCTTATCATCAAAACAATCTGGGAACTTCTGGGCTCTCGTTGCTGCTGCTTACAAATTCTATTTTGTGGTTTATGGATCAATAAAGAATCTTTAAGCAAGGCTTTAAATTGAAACTTTTGCAAATAATGAAAACCTTAGTTGGTTAAAATTTGAAATTATCTCCCAGGTTCACTGAATGTGAAACAATAAAAGTTAATAGAAGTGAAAAGCTCCTTTTTGTTCAGTTTGTTTGTTCCCACGTTTAAAGTAATGATCATACTCCTCACACTACAGAGGTTTCTGAGAGTGAAGGAATTCTCTAATTTATTTTTGCTAAGTAGGAATCATGGCTCCCTCCACAGTAAAAATCAAGCTGAAATTTATAATATAGGAAGTATCAGGGATGAAGAAAGATGAATTCAAAGAGAAACAAACCAACAGATTGAAAAATCCTGAAAGCTGACATATATCAGTGCTGAAAACATTGGCAGATTGCCAGAAAGTATTTTGGCAGAAGATATTCAAGTTTAGAAGAGCTAACTTTAGAACGAGGAAAGACAGTTAACTAGAGAAAAAGCAAAAACAAAAGTGGAGAGGGAAAAATCAGAGTTGACTTTAACAGGAGACTCTGACAGTCCCTTCGTTTTAATGAAAAACTACACAAAAGAGTAAAATCTTCCTTTTCTATTTGCTAAAGAATTACTGAAAAATGAAAATCCATTACAACTAAGTAACAGCACTATGATTTCTCTGATTTAGTGTGCTGTGGTCTAATCAACAAGAGAAAATAAGATATTGGTAATAGAGTGTAATTTTTCTGACGCTGGCCAAACATCTGAAAACTATGGCCCATATTCTCCCATTGATCTATTCTCCAAAGCTCCATTGATGAAGGTAAGACTCACAGTCTTAGCAGAAAACTGCTTATCTTCACAATTCAGGATGGCAGGACAGCAGATCAATATGTCTAGATGTGTTCTTTAACTATGCAATTAACGTATTTGAAACATTTTTTATTAGTTGAGTTACAGAATAAATAACTTGACAAGAAGACTTTGAATCAATCATGAAACATTTAGCAGAAGATAGCACTTAAATACAATAAAGTAATATAACACAATAAAAAAGAGAAAATAAAGGAAACCTTCCTGATGACAAAGTAGAAAACGATTTGAATTCCAATGCATTGAGTTATTTTGCTCCCATAAAATATTATTTAGTTTATTTTTTGCTTATCTGGATAACAATCTGTGTGGCAGCGGTGCAATGGTATGTTACCAATATCTTGGCAGTCTTCTTTTTGAAAAAACATTATTACTTTTATGAACTATGGAAAGTTTCCTTAATAATTAAACTTTGCAAAATATAATAGATATATAGCTTATATTATGGGTGATTTCAGGGTACACATAAAAGTTTGAATGAGCAAAATTAGAAAATAAACATAAATCCTATGACAGAGATTTAAAAAATGGTTAACTTGAAAACCTGAATTGGCATGCATTCCTTCTTCAGACATTCAGACTTCTTATGACTTATTTCTAAATGTGTTGAAAGTTTGCTTCAACAGCAAGTATTTTGAATTGTTGATCTTTCTTTTTAAAGCATTCCTCTATTCCCAAATAATCTCTAATATTGCTCTATTTTATACACGAATCTCAATGCAATCTTTAACAAGCATCATCCGCATAAGCAGATGTCAACCTTCAGAAAAAAAGGGGATGATTAGAATTGATCATCACTTCCAGCTATTTCTTTTTTTTACCACATTAAATTTCTACAAGATATTGAGGACCTATGCATCAAATGTATTCATGTGTCATAAGGGAAGGGATTTATTAAGCAAGTAAGCTGAAAATTGGTTAGCTCCTCTGTAATTTTTATTCTTGTTGTAGATAGTAACATCTACTTAGGATAGTATTGTTTTAACATTTGAACCTATTTCTAACCTGGATGGACAAGGTGTAGAAACAAAAGGAGCACAAATTTCTAGATCCAGTTGAGCTTTTACTGTTACAAATAATTAAAATGAAATTATTTTAATGACTAAAAACTGAATAAATATAATACACAGTAACATTAAAAGATGGGTAAAAAATTCAACATGTACACCTTCTTTGGTAAGCAGTTAGGGCTTAGCACAAACATGACTTTACCAGTGAGAAGATTCCTGTGGCAGGATTTCTCCTGGTCCACATCATCCCAAATTTTTGATGTATAAAGGAAAACCTTTCTCTAAATATAAACTTTTAGCAGAGAAAAGGTTTCTCTTTTTTTTTCATCAATTCTTTTAATGAACTTTAGAGTGACGCCAATGAACGGCAGTTTTCCAATGTCTAAACAGAACATGGCAATGTGCAGAATATGTATTTTTTCAATGCTTGTCTTTTTTCCCATTCAGATCATTATCTGAGATTTTGCTGCTACATTTAATTCCAACCACTGTGTTCCTTTTATTTTCAGTTATTTAATGGCTAATATACATTGAAGAGGACTGTTTTAAAATCTGCAGCTGGGTGGGGTTCGGTGACTCAGCCTGTAATCCCAGCACTTTGGGAGGCTGAGGCGAGTGGATTGCCTGAGCCCACGGGTTCAAGACCAGCCGGGGCAACTTGGCGAGTCCTGGACTCTACCATACATCAAAAATTAGCCAGGCGTGGTAGCACTCACCTGTAGTTCTGGCTATTTGGAAGGCCGAGGCAGAAGGATCACTGGAGCTCAGTAGGTCGACACTGAGGTGGTTGTGAGTGTGCTACTGCACTCCAGCCAGGGCAACAGAGTGAGACTCCAACTCAAAAAAAAAAAAAAAAAAAATCTGCAGCTGTACAGATATTCCTAAAGATTTCTAACTATAAAAATAACGCTGAGGCTTTATTTTTCCTTTTCAAGATGTTAAAATTACTAAAATTGGACAGGATAGTTTATAATACAGATATACAGATAACTACCCCAATAATTTGGGGTCTCATTAACGGAGCAATTCGGTTTGGGAAAAGCGCCACTTTTTGTTAGCAACTCCATGGTGCTGTGACAGTCACACAACATCTCTTGTTCTCGTTTTTCTTATTAATACTGTAGTTGAGCAATTAATACAGTAGTTGTTTTAAGCTACAATGTTCTATTCTATTCTTAAGAGTACAATTATTTCCTAAACTAATGAAGTTATGTATCCCTTTCTTTTCCTAAACTTACATTGATTATTAGTGTACTGTGAGCCAGACCCTGTGACAATTTTTTTTTCAAAATAGCATTTATTCTTTAGAATAGCTTTAGATTTACAGGAACACTGAGAAGATAGTACCAAGTCCACATATACCTTGCATGCAGCTGTCCCTATTATTACCTTATATAAGGATGGTACTTTTGTTACAAGTGATGAACCAATGTTGGCTCTTTATAATTAGCTAAATTCTATACTTTATTCAGGTTTCCTTAGTTATTATCTAATTTTTTTCGATTCCAGGATCCTATCAAGGATACCACACTACATTTAGTTGTCATTTCTCTGTAGGTTTTTCTTGGTGGTAACAGTTTCTCAGATATTCCTTGTTTTTCATGACATTGACAGTGTTGAAAAATTCTGGTCAGGTATTTTGTTGGAACGCCCCCTCAGTTGTAATTTGTCTGGATTTTACTCATGGATAGACTGGGGTTATGGGTTTTACAGAGGATGATCACAGAGATAAACTGTCACTTTTATCACATCATATCAAGAGCATACACTATTAACTTGATTTATAACCTAATATTGATGTTGATGCTGACCTTGGTCACCTGGTTGAGGTAGTGTTTGTCAAGTGTTCTCATTACTCTTTTTCCCCCTTTCCATTTTGTACTCTTAGAAAAGAAAGTCACTATAAACAGCCTACACTTAAAAAATATTGTCATACAGTTTTTAAAAAGGCAAAAACACAGTACGGTAATATTTTGTGTATGTGTGTGTGTATTCCCCAGCTATGAGAGCAATTTGTCTACATAAATTATTTGTAATCCTTCAAAAGGGAGATTTGTCTCTTCTCCCCCATTTAGATATTTATCACATTATTCATATATATGATCATGGATTCATGGATATTTATTTTACACTTTGGGTAGTAATCTAATCCTTCTTTATTTATTCTGTTGCTCCATTTTTTTCAGCTTTGGTCATCTGCAACTCTGTCAGCTGACTAAACTATTCCTTAGACATAGCCCATCAATGTAGGCTTTGGTTTTATTTATTTTGTTGTGAGCACTTTCTTTCTAGCAATACAAGATGCTCCAAACTCATTTTATAAATTTTCTGCTTCATCCTACAATCATCCATTTATCTATAAAATCCTGATTCCTCTTATTTGAGAATGGTATTAGAAATCAAAATTCTAGCCTTCTCCCCTTGCTTATATCTAACCTCCACTCTAACAGTGAGAAAATTGTCTCCCACTTATTGAATTTATAAATTCAAATATATCTGTAGAGCTGTACAGCTGGCCTTCTATAGCTATAGGTTCCACATTTGCAGATTCAACCCAACACTGATGCAAAACCTGTGTTTGTAGAGGGTTGACTACAAGGACTTGAAATTCCATGAACTTTGGAATGCATGGGTGTCCTGGAACAAACCCTCTCTCCCTGAGTGGATGACAAGTGACAACTGTATCAGCATTGTTAATGCAAACGTCCATGGGAAACAACTTTATCAACTAAATACAGTATGTATGGACAGTTCCTTTTGCTTTTAGTACTATGAAATCCATTGATTTCTAAAGTTGCTGGTCAGCACCTTTCTACCCTCCTACCTCCTTCTATTGACATTTTTTTCCATACACTTGTAATACACTCAGATGCTCTTCTCACAATCTGTATTCCATCCTGAGATCCTCCTATCTCCTAGATGATTTTTTAAATAGTCACATACACTAAGATTCACTCTTGTGCTATGAAGTTCTGTAAGTTCTACAGGTTTTTGACAAATGCATAATGTTATCTATCCACATTACAGTATCACACAGAATAAATACTTTTTTTTTTTTTTGAGTTGGAGTCTCACTGTCGCCCAGACTGGAGTGCAGTGGCCGCTCCTGGCCACCGCAGCCTCGACCTGCTGGGCTCCGGCGATCCTTCCTCCTCAACCTTCCAAGTAGCGGGAATTACAGGCACGCGCTACCACGTCCGGCTGATTTTTTGATTTATTGTAGAGATGAGGTCTCGCTGCCCAGGCGGGTCACGAACCCGCGGGCTCGGCAATCCACTCACCTCAGCCTCCCAAAGGCGCGGGATTACAGGCTGAGCCACCGAGCCCAGCTAATAAATACTTTTTAAAAAAACTATCTGACCCTCCAATCCTCTGCATGAACCCCAGGCAACCACTAAACTTTTTGCTGTCTCTATAGCTTTGCCCTTTTCCAGAATGTTATTTTATTGGAATCTTAAAATATGTAGCCTTCTCACATTGTCTTCTTACACGAGGCAAAATGCAGTTCATGATGCTTCATGTTTTTTTATGTCTTGGTAGCTCATTCATTTTTCCAATGAACAATACTCCATTGTATGGATGTAACAATTTGTTCATCCATCCACCTATTGAAAAGTATCTTGGTTGCTTCCAGCTTTTGGTAATTATGAGAAAAGTTAGTATAAGAGTTCATTTGAAAATTTTTGTGTGTACATAAGTTTTCAAGTCATTTGGGTAAATATCTAGGAATGTACGTGTTTTATATAGGAAAGCTGTGCTTAACTTCGTTTTAAAATTTTTTTTTAACTAACAAAATGTCTTTCAAAATGGCTGTCCCATTTTGACTTCTCGTTAACAATGAATGAGAGTTCCTGCTGCTCTTCATCCATGTTAGAATTATATTGTCAGTTTGAGGGAATTTAGTCATTCTAATAGGTATAAAATAGTATTTCATTTTTTGTTTTAATTTGCAATCCATTAGTAAGGAATGATAATGAGTATCACTATATTCTTAGGGGAGGTGTCCATATATCTTTCCTATTTTTAAAAATGGGTTATGTGTTTTCTTATTTTTGAGTTTTAAGAGATCTTTGTATTTTTAGATACCAATTCTTTAACTGATATACAAAACAAGGGAAAATGAGGGATAAAGACTCACAAAGTGGCCAGGCTTGGCGGCTCAGTCTGTAATCCCAGCACTTTGGGAGACCGAGACGAGTGGATTGCCTGAGCCCGCGGGTGCGAGACCCGTCCAGGCAACTTGGCAAGACCTCGTCTCTACAATAATAAAAAATTAGCTGGGTGTGGTAGTGCGTGCCTGTAGTTCTGGCTACTTGGAAGACCGAGGAGGAAGGATCCCCGGAGCCCAGTAGGTGAGGGTGCAGTGGCCTGGAGCATGCCACTGCACTCCAGCCTGGGTGACAGTGAGACTCCAACTCAAAAAAAAAGAAAAACACTCACAAGGTAAAGAAGAACATAAAATGGACAGGGACAAGGATGGCAAACAGGGTTCGAAAAGAATAGAGATTTTTTTCAAGTCAATAAATATGAAACATTTCTTTTGTTTTTTAATTGAAAAAATAAAGTTAATGGAGGCAAAAGGCTAAAATTTAATTCTGAAAAAAATTCTAGCCACTAGTTCTATTTTGCTATTTTTGTCTAAATTCAAACTTATTTGGGGGCTATAATGTAGGCACCAAAATTTATGTGGCATATGTAAACTTGGAACTTGACATATGTAAACATCATCTAAATCTATAAACCTTATTTCAAAATCAATTTACAAATATGTAAACAAACAAGCTTTCAATCAAAGTTTAATCAACTTATTATTAAATATTAACATAAAACTGACATTCCCTCTAATTTATGTAACTACTGATCAAGAAAACCTTTAATTTCTTGTGGTTTCAAACCTTATTTGTCTTCTTCAAGTAATTGGAAAATATTTTATAGACAAAAATTGTAAAAGTCAATTTGTGGAATATAATTTATTTCAACTTGAAAACATGCATTTTTAACCAGTTAAGTCTAAGATTATATAGATTCTTTTTAAAATATATGCTGATTCTTTTTTAAGGTCTCAAATACACTTAAAAATACTTTGATACTATCATTTGTCAAAAAAACTACTAGTTCTTAATATATTTAAATATTACTATTATTCTTTTCTGATATAAGTGTGATTTATGTCTTTTTTTAAAAAATTGGAGTCTCACTCTGTTGCCCAGGTTGGAGTGCAGTGGCACACTACTTACAGTCACCACAGCCTTGACTTGCTGGACTCAGGAAATCCTTCCACCTCAGCCTTCAAAGAAGCTAGAGTCACAGGCATGCGCCACCACACCCAGCTAATTTTTTTATTTATTGTAGAGACGAGGTCTCACCAAGTTGCCCAGGCTGGTCTCAAACCCCTGACCCCAGGCAATCCTCTTGCCTCAGTATCCCAAGTGCTGGGATTACAGGCTTGAGCCATTACACCTGGCCTAGTTTTATGTCTTAGATATAACTACCACTTGGGATAAGATAACCATAAAATTTATCATTCAAAGAAGTACAATTTTGTGAATAAAAGTAGGTACTAGTAATAATAATGACAATACATAGTAATAATGAGATAATGGATATAAACTGGGTCTGTTCTGGGCAAACCTGAACAAAGGATAAAACCTAACCTTAGTTTAAAAAGTAATGTGGCAAACATTACAAAAAATACTTACAAGTTTACAAAATACCTAGCATCAACTGCCACTTCTATCATTTATAGTAGATTTTTAGTTTATTTACAAGCATACTGATATTCATTTAGTTTAAAGCAGCAATTGGAAAAGCAATTTTATCTTAGGTTGTTAATAAAGAATGGGAAACTAAAAGTCAGGCATTGGATTTTTCTCATCTTATGGAACAATTTAGAAATATATTGAAAATCTTAAAAAGGTTATCTTGCCCCAAACTTATCCACCTAACAAATTTTCTGAAAAGCTACCATTAAAAATTAATTGCTTTTGTCTAAGGCTGCATTTCTCAAAGCCTGTTCAAAACATATCATATTGTCAAATACCACTGGTTATGGTAGAATCTTAAGAAAATGTCCTTTTTGGGAGCGGATACCTTCTAATACAGACATGTGAAATTTGTTTTTCCTTACATAGAAAAAAAATGAGGTTAATATACCTTAACTCTTGTTTGCTGTTTATAAGGATTGGAATAGCTGCAAAGGAAATTTGTCAACAACATTTCATTAGCAAGGAAGGAGATTGCCAGGAAAATTTGTTTGTTGATGACTGAGGCCAGGTGAGGTGGCTCAAGCCTGTAATTCCAGCATTTTGGGAGGCTAAGTTGGGGGATCCCTTGATGTCAGGTGTTTGAGACCCGCCTGGAAACATAGTGAGACCCTGTCTCTACAGAACATCAAAAAAGTAGCTGGGTGTGCTGCCAAGCACCTGTAGTCCCAACTACTTGGGAGGCTAAGGTGAGAGGTCCACTTGAGCCCAGGAGTTAGCTGTGAGATATGACAGCACCACTGCACTCTGGCCTGGATGACAGAGCAAGACTGTCTCTAAAATAAAAATTTTTTAAAAAATGAAAACATTTACTACATAACTTACGACCTCAAAACTTAGTGGTTTAAAAGAAGTATTTTCATGTAGCTCATATTTTCATGGTTTCACTGGATTCAGTTAAGTGGTTCGTCTGACCCATATGATGCCAGGAAGGGCTATAGCCACATGGGGGCTTAGCAGGGCTAGAAGTCCAAGATGATTTATTCACTAAGTTGGGTTTATCAATCAGAGTATTCGTCTCCATGTGGTCTTTCCATATAGATTTGAATTTTTATAAAAATAGCATGGCTACTAAGGAGCAGGCAGTAGAAGCTACCTGTTTCAGGCCGGATTCTGAAGAAGATTCTGAGAAGTTGGGGGGGGGGTACAAGAAGCTTACCAGGAATCAGTACCTGAGGAAAAATGATTGAAGTCAGAGGAGGGTTAGGCAGAGGGAGAAGTCAAATTGTGATGTAGCTGTTGAATCTGCACACTTGCCACACATCAGGGTAAAATGTTCAGACCTTTATACTCTCCTCTTGTGAGCCAGGTGTCTACAGCTGAGGCAGATGCGGAAGGCGCTCACAGCTGAAGGCTCTTTGCTGTCTTTATTCCTCACTGCTCCACAGAAAGTTCTTCCCTAAGAGAGGATCCGAGCAGCTCATCTCATTATCTACCAAACTACCAATTCCCTTTGAAGCCTAGGCTTGCAGTTCCCAAAATAGCTATTTCACTAACCTCACAACGAACTTCACAATCACTTAATTGATCAGAATTTGTCTCAAGAGCAGCCCATATTCAAGAAAAAAGGAAATAAACTCCACCACTTGATATTAAGACTAATATGAATGTAAAAGAGGAGAAAAATTTGGAGAGGCACTTCAGATTCTCCTCTGGCTATAACAATTAACATGCAAAGTGCTCTCACCACATCCCAAGTCCCCCAGAAATTTCTATTCCTATTATGGCATCCAAGGCTGTTGTCATTTCCTATCAGAGTCAGATGTAGATGAAGGCGACTTCTCACAGCTCCTCAAGAGCAACTGTGGACTAAAAAATAAAATAATTCCTATAAAATCATTATCCTCACTGTGCATACCTAACACACAAGAGTGAAAAGAGGACATGACAACCACAAAAGGAACCTCCACTCTAAAACAGGAGTGAAACAGGAGTCTCATAGTAGTTACTGGTCCATAGTAATTCTGAAATCTAACAGGGCATGTCACTATTTCCTCTGTTTCAAAGAACAGAGAATGTTCCTTTATTAGGGCACATTTCTACTTTGTGAGAGTGGTTCTCCATAGCTCTGCTTTCTGAGTCATCCTTCCTTTTCTATAAAAAAAGGGGGGGGAAAGTTTTTTAGTTAAATAGTTTTTTCATAGGAGACTAATAACACAAAAGGGTTTTTTTTTTCTTCATTTTGAGCTACCTCTGTCCCCCACACATTCCTAGTGTCCCCAGGCAACCACTAATCTGTCACTACAGATTAGTTTACAGTTTTTATAATTTGAGAATAATAAATTTGACATTCATCCATATTGTAGTGTGTGCCATTCCTTTTTATAGCTGAGTAGTATTCCATTATGTGGATATGCCCATTTGTTTATCTATTAACCTGTTTCTGGGCATTTGGGTTGTTTCCAGTTTGGAGCTTTTTCTCTGTATGAACATACACTTTATAAAAAGTTTGGACTTTCTCTGAATTAAGGAGTAATCAATACCATTATTTTAAAACAGACTTTTAAAAATACATTCCTCTCTACCTTGGCCTTAGAATCAGGCTGATATGGAGACAATATCTTTACATTTCTAAAATACATTTTGTCTGACGAAAAGGGCTTAGGAGGCATTCCATTAAGATTCCTAGAACTCTACTGTCTAGCTTGGAAGGTCAAAGAAGGCAAGCCTGAAAGATTCTTATAAAAGCCTTATTGTCTTATATAAGACGGTCTAAAGGATGAACTTTTGTCTTTCTGAAGACTGAATAAAACAAGGGGCTTTAAATTCCACTCTTTCACTCTGAGGTTGTCTTTCTGGCAACACTCTGAACTTGAACTTTACCTCCAGACTTAATTTACTCTGAAAATCTTTTGTGGGATACAAAGGTTTGATATTAGAATAATTTATGTTCCGAACCACAAATACTGGTTCAAATGTCTTTCTTCTATATCATGGGTTGGTAGGGTTAGGCGCATAGGTGAAATACAGACTGTCATCTGCTTTAGTCAACACATATTTATTGGAGCACAGCCATACCAATTCATTTACATATTGTCTATATCTATATTATGATAGAACGTGGAGTTAAGTAGTTACTACATACAATCTAAAAAGCCTAAAACATTTACTATGAGGTCTGACAATTAAGTTCACAAACTCATCCTACAAAAAGTGCTACATACCTCATTATTGAATATCACTATGGTCACCTTCAAAGTATTTCCCTTGGGAAGCTATGTGCTGATGCCAGAGCCTTGTCCACCCTTCAAAGCAATTTTGGAACTCTTTTTCTGGAATAGCTATCAGAGCTATCATCATATTACCTTTGATATCCTGAATGTCACCAAGATGTCTTTCTTTCAAAATTTTCTTTATTTGGGGGTTTTAAAAAAAGTCATCATGTGCTGGATCTGGTGAATAGGGAGGGTATTACAATACAGTCAGTAGTTTACTAGCTAAAAACTCCCTTACAAATAGTGCTGTGTGAGCTGGTGCATTATCATGATGCAAGAGCTCCTTCAGGACCATTTTTACACACACCTTTTTCATGCCAAAGTTTTCAGTTAAGATTTTCCTATTTCTCTATCAATGTTTATTTGGTTTACTACACTTCTCACAATCAGTCAACAATTTTGACACACAATTCGATGAATGTTTACAGTGTTTTAGTCAGTTCGGCTCATTACTGGCTGTCCTGGTCTGTCTTCATCAGTGACGATTTCTCTCCCCTTAGAAAAATGTTTAATCCATTTGTACACTGCTGTTTTTTTCATGGTATTATCCCCATAAACTTGGACTAACATGTCCCTGATTTCACTTCTACTTTTGCCAAGTTTGACAAGAAATTTAATGTTTGTTCATTGCTCCAATTAAAGCTCTGACATTCTTGCAACAGCATACAAAAACATGCAACAACAATCATGAACGTCACTCAGCAAGACACTGGTACACATCAACATGAACACAGCTGTGAGACATTGACATACCAAGGTTATAAAACCTTACCAAGTTGTTTGTATAGTGCTGCCAACATGAGCATACAGTGGCAAGTTCACAAACTAAATCGTCAGATTGCGTACATTGTCCGTTACAGAAAAGGTTTCCTGACCTATATTCCAGACACTGCTTGAAAATTGAATAGTATCTTCTTTAGTTTATTTCATCCTATTAATGAACATACACATCTAAAAGTAACTAGGTAACCCTTTCAACATTCTGTCTAGAAACCACCTTAACTGAACACAAATTCATTAGTTATTTCATAGTGCTACAAGTTAAAGTGTTGTCTAACATTCTACCTACATAATAGAGCAGAACAGAGCAAGGTTATCTTTTCTCCAAGCTTCAGTAATAATTTCCTCATCATCTTACAGCCTCAGTTAATTGTCTCCTTAAGTCTCTTTTGGCCTATACCTACTACCTGGTCCCAAAGTCAGTGTCACAAGTTTTAGGTTTTTGTTGTAGCAATGCTCCACTATCAGTTATCAATTTTTGATTTGGTTCTCTATTGTTATAAAGGAATCTATCCAAAAACTTAATGGTTTATAAAAAGAATCAACTATTTTATTATTTTTAATGATGTTGTAGGTTAACCTAGCTCAGGTGACCTTTTCTGCTCCACCTGTCAGCTGGGGCTACTATCATCTGGGGGCTCAATTTAACTTAAATGCTTAAGACGGATGCTTTAGTTGTTAATTGTTGCATCATATATTACTCCAAAATACATCAGCCTGAGAAAACAGAAATTTATCATCTCACAGATTTTGTGATTTGGAATTCAAAATCAGCTTAACTGAGTGGTTCTAGCTCAGGGTCTCTTTGGCAATTGAGTCAAGCTGTTGACTAAACTTGCAGTCATTTGAAGTCAGGTAGATCCATTTTGTGTATTCATAGGTTGGTCTTAGTTCCTCAGCAGAGAAGCCTCCCCATAGGCTGCCTAAGTGTCTTCAGAACATGACAACTTGCTTCCATCAGAAAGAGTGATCTGCGAGAGGACCAATGAGATGAAAACCATAGTGCATTGTATAATGTAATCTTGGAAGTGACATATCATCACCACTGTGATATTCAAAGAAACCAACACTAGTATAATATGTGAGGGACCTAACTACACAGGGAAGCGAATACCAGGTAGAAGCCTTTGTTGGATGCCATAGTGGAGAGGAGCTACCAAAATGACTGATTCGCATGGCTGTCAGTGGGTGCTTGATGTACCTAGAATGCCCCCATTCTCATCTTTGTGATTCTTCTGTCTACCTCAGGCTTCTCACAGTGTGCGGGCTGAGTTACAGGAAGCAGCAAGTAGAATCAAAAGTTCTGTAGATCTAGAAAAGTAACTTGGTGAATAGGATGGTTTTTATAATCAGAGCTTTCCATTTTGGTCTGTCCAATTACGGGTACAGAAATCCTTCATCCTGCAAATTTAACTCTATGTGTTACAAAAGCTGGGAATCACACAAGCGTGGTGGACTTCTCAAATTCCCATTTCTAGCTGAGAAGGGTTTAGAACATAAACATAATGCTCTGGGTATGACGCCCCTAGACATTTATGTCGCACAGATGTAGCCACCTGTCACATTGTATATATATATATTTTTTCATGATTGGTAACCTGATTTGGGTTCAGATTTACATTCTCACTTTGTGCCAGCAAGTATTGTTCAGTCTAACAGCTTCCCCAGCCCTAATCTGCGATTTCTTTGTCTAGAGACAGAACCCTATACCCATACGCCCAGCTTTGATTGATGTTGAGTCTGAACACAAATGGATTTGCTTGACATTAAATGTGACCACTTCCTATATACTACTACTAGAGTGCTTTCATCATTCAGATCACTCCCCATATATTTATTTTATTGATAACTCAGATCCTACCTGACATCGTCATGGTGCCTCAGATACTGCATCTGTGGTCACCCACCTTGAAGTCAGTCCTCAAATCCCAGTTTAATTCAGGCCTGCCTTAATCTCTTCTCTTTAATGACCTGGCTTTGAAGAAAGCACTGTACTAGATTCCACTCATTAAAAAAAAAAGGAAACTGATAATTTAGGTATGCTGTTGGCAGTGACAATAGTTTTTCATGACCCTCTGAAAAACTAATGTATGGTGTGTTACCCGTCATCTTCAAAAGTTAATACCAAAAGCCAGCAGCATGGAAATTTGACATTCAGTGTTAACATCCTAAGCAAAAGGGCTGCATTTTTTAAAAAATCTGTTCAAAACGCATTTCCTATGGATTTGTATGCCCCTGAGAGATTTTTTTCATCATATAAAAAGGACTATGAAAGTGTTCTCAGAGTTTGGTATGTGTTTGAACTTTCAGCTTTCAAAAATCTATCTAATTGCTATTATTTTTTATCTCTTCCATTAAGCTAAATGTTTCATATCATCACTCATAACCAAGCCAGTGATAATCCAGATTTCCAATAGTCTCATTACTCATTCAAAAACCTTCATTAGTCAGAAGCTAAGTTATATTTTTAATATATGATTTTAACTGGTAATATTGTATTTTAATTACAGGATATAGTATTTCAGATGTTAGGTGTTTTATAAGCATTGCTCTTCAAATATACTGGTATTATCACTGCTATTACATAAACCAAAAATATATTAATGCAACTAATAAGTAAATTGCTCAACTTGTCACAAAAATTATTCAAAGCAAAATTTGGATAGAATGTTACCAACATCTCCATCTGTATCTTTGAACAATAAAATTAGACTTTTCTCAAGCAGCTGTATAGGTCACTTAACAAAATATTATTCAACTTATGTTATGTGCTGTTCTGTGTCTGGTGACTTTAAAAATAGTTTTGTCTGGGGAATATAGAACATATGAATAGCTATATATATATATATATATATATATATATATAAAATATGTAAGGATAGTTACAATATGGTAATAACAACAAAACCCTTATATCTAGATTAAGAAATAGAACATTATCTGGTAAAAGCCCTGAATTGCACCTACTGAGTATATTTCTCTTGTCTCCACTATTCACAGAAAACCACAATCATGAATTTCACATAATCATTTCCTAGGTTTTTCTTACATTTTAAAGCTCATGTACTAATTCTTGTACAATATGCAATTTCCATCAATTTCTCATACTTTGTATTTAACATAAATTGCTCTACTTTGACTTGCTTCTTACGTTCAACAATATACTTAGAGATTCATCTTTGTTGATGCATTTAGCTATGTTTCATTAATTTTCTCTGTTCCACAGAGTTCTGTTGTATGAATACACTATAGTTTATTCTTTTACAGTTTATGAATATCCTGTTTCCTTTTCATTTCCTTCCTTCTTTCCCTTCCTTCCTTTCTTTTTCTTTCTTTCTCCTTCCTTCCTTTCTTCCTTCTTCCCTTCATTCCTTCCTTTCCCACAATCTTGTAAACATTCTTCTACATGCTTCCTTGTATGTATACTCAACAGGGAAGATGACAACTAGTGACATTGCTGAATAATGAGTACATGAAAGTTCCACTTCAATTAATAATGCTATAGCAAGGGGAATGGGCTTGAACAAGTTCCAACATCTTAGTGGTTAAAACATCAAAGGTAAAGGGTTATTTGTTGCTCATGTTAGGATTTTATCTTAGATAGAAAGTTGAGTAGAAAGCTTCTCCTTCACATAATCCTCTCCCTGGAAATGCTGCTAATCACCATGAAAAAGGGGAAAACCCTATTCAATCGCTCACTAGTTCCTAAAGACTCCCATTTGGAAATTACAAGGTTGCATAGCCACACTAAATTTCAGTGGGGTGGTACAATTTTAGTGTATGCCAGAAAAGAAGAATCAGAATTATCACTGAACAGCCTGAATGCCTACTGATAACAACTACAAACTATTTTCAAAGTGATAGCTCCAATTTACACACCCACCAGAGAGGATGAGAGTTCCATTGTTTTATATACTGGGACATCTGTTATTGTCAGATAGTTCTATTACATTAATCTGATGAATACGAACTATCACTATGGTTTACATTTTTCTGAGTAACAATGAGGTTGAGCATCTTTTCATAAATTATGTAAGTACACTACTTTTAAAATATTTTAAAATTTCACTCTATTTTAACTACAAGTGTGGTAACATCTGTCTGAAAATAGGTTGTTCATTCTATATGGACTATAGAACAATGTAGTAAATAGTACTCTATCTATTAGTACAGGAAATATGGAGCCGTGGGCATATTTAGTTTGGAGACCCTGAGAAACATTGATCAAGCAAAGTAAAATAAAGTCTACACATCATGATGTAGCTGGTTTAACTCTAAGATAAGCCTTACATATTTAATACCTCTTGAATAGTTTGCCTCTGCCACAATACAGTGAATATATACACAAAAGCTCCTGAATTCTCACATACTAGGGATGAAATTAATAGATCATTAAATAGTAGTAGAAATGCATTTAAAAATATCATTGATATATGTTTTGGCCATGTATTATGCTGATATATGAAAATAAAATAATGCCAGATATATACTCTAGGACCTTGGATTTCATAATCTAATAGTGGAAATAAGTTAAAATCTCTAATATGTTTTCTGTGGAAGCAGTCTTAACAGCTGAATTATATTTACTGGCTTTCTTCTTTTTGAGTCAGGGTCTCACTCTGTTGCCCAGATTGGAGTGTGGTGGCTCACGGCTCCACTGCAGCCTCCACCGTCTGAGCTGAGAGGATCCTTCTGCCTCACCCTCCAGGGTGCCTGGAACTACAGGCATGCACACAATACCCGGCTAATTTTTTTACTTTTTGTAGAGATGAGGTCTTACTATATTGCCTAAACTGGTCTCAAACTCCTGAACTCAAGCAATTCTCCTACCTTGACCACCCAAAGTGCTGGGATTAAAAGCATGAGCCACCAAGTTCTGCCGATGTCAATTTTTGATGACATTTTTATCAGAGCTTATAAGCTTCAAGAAGGAAGCAATCTCGTAAGATACTCTGGTGAAAATTTTGTATATTTGGTTGGAAATATCTCAAGATTTTTCATTATTGCCAGCATCTTCACTAAGTTCTAAAAACAAAATATAACGGCACAAACAATGAAACTTAGAAAATTAAACATCTGTGCTAAGTGGCTTATTCCAGAGGTTGGATAATATATGTTATAATATCACATAAAAGCTACTTTTTAGATTTTGGATAATGCAGCTCCAAAAAGCTTGGAACGTCTACCTTATGGTCTCTGTCTTTTATTTCCTTCTCCTATAGAAGCCTCCATGAACAAAACATATTCTTTCCAACTTTAAGCTTCATCTGTATCAAGGTAATTTCCTTCTTCAATCAATTCCTCATATCTCTTTCAGAATTAAATATATTTTAAGAAGGGAGGAAACAGACAGCAAAGTCATGTTGAGTTTTAAAGTAAAATGTTTACTAATCCTCTAAGTATTTTCATATTGGGCAAATTGGTAATTGAACACAGTATTTTGCAAACTGCTGTGTGGGCTCCTAGTACTTTGCAGAAAATACTCTGGATTTCTGCATACCTTTGCTTCAATATTTTGAACTTTAGTATACTTTTATCATTTTAAAGTCATGTTAAGAATGTATGTGATACACAAAATGTTAATTAATGCGTTAGAGGCCAGGCACAGTGGCTGACACCTGTAATCTCAACATTTTGGGAGGCTAAAGTGGGAGGATCTCTTGAGGCCAGAAGTACGGAAAAAACCCTAAGTAACAACATAGTGAGTCCCTATATCTAAAAATAAAAAATAAAAATAAAAACAAATTAGCCCTGCAGTGGCATGTGCCTGTAGTCCCAGCTACTTAGGAGGCTGAGGCTACAGTGAGCTATGATCACACCACGTACTCCAGCCTAGGTAATAGAGATCTCATCTCTAAAAAGAAAACAGAGAATTGTATTTTTATCGAAGAAAGGATTCTACTTAAAGCCATAACCTATATCATATATATATATATATAAAATTAGCATTTATTTTCAGGGTTTGAATGTCTAAATAGCTTTTTTTGTGTGTGTTAGAGTGGAATATTTGAGGAATTATAACTATTAAGTAATAATACTTATGAGATTATAATTATGTGATTTTTCTTAAGGACAGTTGAAAAAGACATTTTTAAACATGAAATCTACCTATGCTTAAATGTTAGCCCTCAAAATGGAAACACTGGGCTGACAAAATTAAGCAAGGTAGCCAGTCAGTAACCTATCAATGGTATATACCGGGGGCACCCCAAAAACATATACACATTTTAAGAGATGTTATCTGCATATCACTTTTTTTTCACTGTAATCGGAAGTGTGGTCACTGATGATACCACTTTGAGAACCTCTTGTCATTGCAGACGTCAAACATGACTTGTATTCATCTTTTGTTATAATACAGTTTTTTCCTTTCTTAAAATGTGTACACATCTTTTAGCACCCTCTATATAAATCAAGCTCCCTCATAATTGTTCCCACCTCAAACTGACATTGACAAAACAGTTTGGATCATCAGAATTATACATTTTGACCTCCACATAATTGATTTGATTTGTAATTATTTCAAATAATTTCATTTGATACAAATTACAGGAACATATATGTGTTTGCATTATGAAAGAATATATATATTTTAAAATACTTAAATAATTCAAAAACACACATAATATGTAAAGCCATTTAAGCATTTATATATATTTTTTAGAAATATCTGTTTCAGCACACTTTGTTCTTCTTTAACTAATAATAACATACTAAAAACTGTAAGTGAATATTCTCTGATAAAGTAATAAATTTAAACTTAATTCTTTAACTCTTAGAAATGAAATTTCCTTACTCCTTGCCTATATTTTATAATGTTTTCTAATTAGCCTTGTAAAGTCAGAACTATAAGGATTCTAAAAAGCAGTTTAATAAACTTCTTTATGACATAGATGAATAAGGTCCAGAAAATGAAGTATTTGTCCAGTGCCACAAAGATAGTTAACAAGAGGACTGAAAATCTCAAGAGCATAAAGTCCATAAGTAGCATTTAATACTCCAAATTGAAGCATGAAAAGATTGAAGTACTGAAAGAAAATATGAGAAAATGTACTATATATAGAAAGTTAAAATATAAAATATAAAGTCGTATAGCAACAGACATCTCTGAGTAAAAGTTACTAAAAAGTCTACCTAAATAACTCTAACCTTATTTCCAGTGGACATCTCCTGGTATTTTGGTTATTATTATATATGTTGGTAGAGCAGTTTTCAAGTTGTTAACATTAAGTGAAAGAATTCTGAATGGGTACCATTTGTGACCATTTGGGGACTTTCAAAAAGGTTTGTGGTAGTAGACATAGCCAATGCCCTGAGCCCCTCAATAGTAATTAAACTCATAATCTGTCATTCAATTCTGCTTTGCAAATATGCTGAGACATTCTGAGATTTCTCATTGACAGAAAAATAGGAATTTAGTGGACAGTTCAATAGAAAAAGGGTTTTAGAAACTGTAAAAGATGAGAACTCTGCTTCTGGTTGTCAGAAGAGCTGACAGGATTCAGACAGGTTCCAGCAGGGAATGATGGCATTTTCTGTCAGAACCACAGAGCTGGTTGAGAGACCAGGACTGGATATTAATGTAGTCAGTGTGAATTTGCTCCATATACCAAGTTGCATGCTTTACGTTCTGAAACAAATCAAATCATATTCCAAATCCCCTCTCTCTAGATTTGTAAAAAATTATACTTGTTATATTTGAGGAAGAGAACTTTTTTCCTCCCCAGAGATAACCAAGGATCTGGAGAAGTTGTAGTTGACACCTGTCCAGAAATTGAAGGTGAAGATGAGGGCATAGGTTGGTCTTTACTTTTTGGCAGTTACAGTTTTACCATTACGCCTTATATTCCATGATACCATTATTGAAGCTAGTCTTCTGCTATATGGTGGGCTCTGATCCACTGACAGGCTCATTAAGCTCACCATGGTAACACCACCTGCTGAGTATAGGTATGCTCAGCTACAAACACCTATAGCACTGCTCTCTAGCTGCATTACTAAGTGGTTTGTCTTTAACAGCATGTAGTGCTAGCTTCACAATCAATTAGGAAAAACAGTTCTGACAGAGGACAAAACTAACACGTGAAAGGTAAAAACGTGATTATTGGGTAAGTGATAGATGGTTGTGTTATTAAAATATGCAATCTTTGGGATTAGCTAGGAAAATATGGGACCATGTCTGTGACTCATAGGGTTGATATACAGCATAAAACTATATGGCTTAGGACTGGGGTTGAGGAAAAAGAGCTGGAAATATACTGAAAATGAAACTGAGAAATGTATTACCTAGATGTGGGAATATTCCAAGTCTGTCTCCAGCAAACAACACTTGGATATGCATGCTGCCTTGGCATATTTGAAGTAAGAAAAAGGAATCAGGCCTTGGTGTTCCATAAACATATATTAACTAAGCCAATTTATGGATACATTTCAGTTGTTAGTATACAGGGAACAGATTAAACTTTGCTTTTTTTAACCTTTCTATTTTTTCTTAGTTTCTAAATAAGTTCCATTTGAAAATTTCCTATCTTTCCTCAGTTTAAGAGGCAAAATGTTTTGTTAGATCAACGCCAAGGCATAAGGAAAATTCAAGTGCTTATGTAGTTTAGCATGGCAGGAATACCTTTCATTCTGGCTTTGCATTGTAGAAAAGCTATCAAAGCAGAGAAGTGAAAATGCAGAATGGAAAAGTTTGGAACACTTAAAATTGTGTTTATCTCTTGGAATCACATGTTTTTCCCTTATGTGGAGTAGTAAAATTTCTGGGGGGAAGGAGGAGGTAGAGGCATATAAAATTATATAACATTATCCTAGTGAGTATATGAGTTCCCTGGAACATACCGTGAATATTTATATAGTCACTCTATTCGAGGAAAAATAGAATCTTATCATCTCCTTCCTTATCTTTATATTCCATTTTCATCTTCCTCCCCTAGTACCAATAAATAAAATTTCCTAAATTTTAAATTAAAAACAGAGTATGCTAACATTCAGGCCCTTTAGGAGCTTACTACCACTATTCTCTGGATTTTGATACCTTGCAGATCAAGATAAGAAACGTTAACATTGTGCTGGAACAACTGGACATGCAAATGCATGAAGTTGGAACTCTCCCTCACACAGTATACAAAAAGTAACTCAAAACGAATCAATGACCTAACTATAAGATCTAAAACCATAACACTTTTAGAAGAAAACTTAGGGGTCAATCTTCAGGACATTACATTCACATTGGCAGTGAATTCTTAGATATGACTCCAAAAGCAGAGCAACAAAATTTTAAAAAATAGCTAGCTTGTACTTCAGTAAAGTTAAAATTTTTGTAAATCAAAGGATATTATAAAGTAAAAGACATATTACAAATGGGAGAATGAGTTTGCAAATCATGTCTCATATGGCATTAGTATCCAGAGTATGTAAAGAATACTCACAACTGAACAACAAAAGGACAGAAACCCAATTTAAAAATAGGCAAGGTACTTGACTAGACATTTGTCAAAGAAGACATACAAATGATCAGTAAGCACAAAAAAAAGATGGTCAACATCATTTGTGACTAAGGACATGAAAATGAAGAACATGGTATGCGATAACCATTTTCTACAAGAGCTTTTATAGTATGAGGCAGAAGAGTGAAGTAGTTAAATATACACTCTCGGATCAGATTACCTGGGTTTGAATACTGTCTTGTTCTTTTACCAGCCAAATGACCTTGGACAAGTTTCCCATCCCTCTGTGCCTTAGTTTACTCACCTGTAAAATGAGAATAAGTGTAACTATCTTTGCTACAGATGACAAGCAATCTACTAAAATTTATGCTTCCCTTTTCTCAGTGTGATGTGATCACTGAGAAATAGCTGCACGGACAAGCACCAACTTACAGAGCTTCCTTGCATTCAGATACAGTCATGTGATTCTCTCTCACTAAGATAATGAAAGTTAAATCGCGTATAATTTTCAAAGTCCATGGCTTTTCAGAAGTTAGTGCGCCTTCTCCTTGATATTTCCCCCCTTCAATCAATCAGTTGAAAGTAGTAAACAATAAGGCTAAACTCCCTGAATCATAATGTGGAAGAAAGCTATCTATGACCAGAAATAGCTTCATCAGACCCGTGTGTGAATGAGTAGAAAAGGGGAAATATCTTTTGTGTTTTGCCATTGAAATCATGGGGGTTGTTTAGTAGAGTAGTAAGCATTATCCTAATACGATATCATAGGAGTATGAGTATTAAATTCATTCTTCTTCTTTTTCAGATATGAAATGAATGAAGAAATGGAAGAACCTTTAAAGAACTTCCACAAATACATCACTAATGCATCACTGGCTATATACTTCATATTTGGTGACATGTTTATTGTATTTATATGACTATTCTACAATAACAAAAGAAAGAATACTATGGACACATACACATAATATACTTATGTTTAGCTTTTGATTCCTTTCAAAATATTATTTTAACAGTATTTATATATCCTTTCACAAATTATGCATTTTACATTGGGTGAAGCCTTTATAAACTAATGTTAAGCACTTGTATCACAGCATAATCCTTTTTTTAGAGAATACATAATTTGAGGATTCTGGATAGATGGTACAGAGTATGAGGACTTTTTTATAGAGATAAAATTAACATGATATCTATTAGCCATTTTGAGGTATACTACAATTCAATAACACTTTGTATATTCACAATGTTGTCCTCTATCTAGTTCCAAGATATTTTCATCATTTCAAAAAGAAGACTCACATCCATTATCATAAAGTACATATTCTAGTCATGCATTAGTACTGCAGAAGTTCTTTAAAGATTATTCCATTTCTTCGTTCATTTCGTATCTGAAGAAGGAGGAGGATGAATTAGGGAGGTGAGGAAGATGAGGGGTATGATATACCATGACCATTTTCTATAAGAGTTTTTATGGTGTGAGGTGGTGGAGGGTAGTTGTTAAGTATGGGAGTGAGAAGTCACGCCTCATTCCCTATTTGCCACTTCCTCAAGCTCCTGGAAATAAAAGTCTGTTTTCTGCCTTTATGGATTTACTTTTTCTGTGTGTTTCATATAAATGGAATCATGCATTGTGTGACTGACTTCTTTCACTTAGCATAATGTTTTTGAAGTTCATCCATGTCCTAGCATATGTAAGTACTTTATTCCTTTTTATGGTTCAATTATTTTCCATGGTATGACTACATTTTGTTTATTCCTTCATTAATTGATGGAGATTTGGGTTTTTTCCACGTTTTAGCTATTGTGAATAATGCTGCTAAGAGCATTTATGTGAAAGTATTTGTTTGAAAACCTATTTTCAATTATTTTGGGTATATACCTAGGAGTGGAATATCTAGGCCACAGGGTACATCTGTGTTTAACTTTTTAAACTTTAAAGATGTGGGGTACAATTTAGGATTCAGTATACAAGTGGTTATCTTACAGGTAAAGTTTGGGCATCCCTTTGGTCCCCAATTCGCCTGGTTAGAGATCAGGTATGCTAATTTATGTTATGGGTCCTCCCCACGCTGGTAGTTTTAGCTACTGCTAATCCCTTTCTTATTGTATTATGGTAAATGTTCAGGGTCCGCTTAAGAGTGAGAACATGTGGTACTCAGTTCTTTGTTAGTTTTGGTGATAGATCACTGAGTATTACAGACTCTAAATCTATCCAAGTTGCTGCGAAGTCCATAATTTTGTCCTTTTTTTTTTTTTTTTTTTGAGTTGGAGTCTCACTCTGTCGCCCAGACTGGAGTGCAGTGGCCGCTCCCGGCCACCGCAGCCTCGACCTGCTGGGCTCTGGTGATCCTTCCGCCTCAGCCTTCCGAGTAGCCGGAATTACAGGCGCGCACTACCACGCTCGGCTGATTTTTTGATTTATTGTAGAGATGAGGTCTTGCTGCCCAGGCGGGTCTCGAACCCGCGGACCCAGGCAATCCATTCACCTCAGCCTCCCAAAGCGCAGGATTACAGGCTGAGTCACCGAGCCCGGCAATTTTGTCATTTTTTATGGCTGCGTAATAGTGTTTAACTTTTTTAAGCAACCACCAAACAGGATGACTGAAATTCACAGAGCAGCAATGTACTGAGAGACAAGAACTCTGGAACTTTGGAAATCGGAAGAGTCCCATTGAGTCTTGAGCTGAGTACTAATCAGCACATGCGTTGATGAAAACTACCTAAAAATTAAAAGTAACAGTGCTTGGTGCTCACACAGATATGGAAACAATTCTTGCTCTTGTTCCCATCACCCAGAGTGGAAAATGTCATAATTCACTGTGCACCTAATGTACTAAGTGCACTAGTGTACTAAGAGGAGTTTCCCTCAGTTGTGGGGCAAAGTTAGACCCATATTAAGTTGATCGGCTTCCACCCAATACAGCTTAAAAGACCCCAGAATATTAGACTGCATGCCAAAACAAAGCTCACTAATATTTATAAGAACATAACATATCCAATATCCAAAAAGGTAAAATTCACAATATCTGGTCTCCCATTAAAAAAATTACACCTAGAAAACCTTCAGTTTGATCCATGTTAAAGAGAAAAAGTCATCAAAACTGTACCAGAAACACCCCTATCCACCTCTTTCCATGTCCACAAGTCCATAAACATCCATATATAAAATGTATATTTTTAAATATAAGTAAGCTTAATTTACTCTCAATTATATGAAATGATGTATGAATAAAAAAGGTATATGATATAAATAGGATGGTTATGACTTACCATAATAATGCTTTTTTGGTGTGAAACCAAAAAACTAAATATCAAAACAAAATTTGGGAATGAGCATGGTAAAATATTTTTTTAATATACAAGGATGCCAATTTCTTCTTGTACCTATAAACATGAGTAACATTGTTATAAGACAGACAGAATTATTTGACCTATAATAAACAGTGGAAATGGTAAATTAGATTAGGAAGAAACCTTGACCAGAGACATTAAAAACTTGTCTAGAAGTTAAGAAGGACTATGGCTTATTTGAGCAACAGGAAGTAAACAGATAGGAAATATGAATAATCCATAATGCAAACTATTCTCTGATGCTGAGTCTATTGTTTATCATTTGACATTGTATTTCATTACATTTATAATGTCTCATTTATTATTTCTTCAACTCACTTCACTTTTATATATACAGTACTTCTTAATTGAGGAGTTATCCTATCAAAATAATTGTTTCCATGTTAAAATGTGAAAAGACGCACTTAAAAATTCCAATCTACCACTTTGTACACCTCTGTTTTTGATCTCTGGTCTTAGCTCTAGCTAAGAACATCATAGAAGATAGAAGATGTGAGAATATTCTAGTGTATTACACCAAAATGATGGTGTAAGAGTGAATTATGTTAACATTTGGATTATTTTTTACACATGAAGAAATTGCAATATAGAATACTCTGATAAATCAACAAGATCTTTATGGTTATAACTGACAGTTCCAAAACAAAAGGACATAGCTTTTGAGTATGATTAGGATGACCATATAATTTATTGTCCAAGTTGAGACAGTTTTGAAGGTATTAACAATTGCGGATATATTTGGTATAAACCAGGACCACCTTGGGCAAATGGATGTAGAGTCACATTAGGTTTTATCAGAATAAAGTTTGTGTAATTGGAGGTGTTTTATTGATACAAAGAAAAGTGATTTAAACTTGGTTGAAAAATCATATGAACACCAATTAATTATTGGTATGTTAGTCTACTTCTGTAGTTTTCCTTTTCTTCTTTTTTCTTTTGCTATATCTTAGCATATTTACCTCATTTTTTTACTCCACAAATTTTTTACGCTCAAATGGTTTAAAAAATGAAGCTGTCACATTTTGAATTGTGGGTTCAATAAAATATTTTCAAACTATAGATTTAATATTATTTAGTTTATTGTTAGCTATTAGTTTTATTACTTAATATTTGTTATTAATTAGTATTATTTTTAAAATGCAAAAATATATAAAGTATTTTGAATATTTTCTTTATATCAATCTTGTTTTCTTTTGTCTATTATTTTTCATTGTGCCTAACAGTACACCTTCAAAATGTGTTCTATTAGCTTATTTAAAAATACCTGTTAAGTTACATCATATGCACTTTAATTTTTGTAATTCTCTTTTTAGATTCCACAAATAGTAGCAAATATAGCAATATAAAAATGTTTCTTGAGATAAGTAAACTTACAGGGCATCTACCAACTCTCCTATTACATAGATGAGTTCATTGAAGCTCAGAGAAGTTAATGTTACTCTAGGTTACAAAGTTATTAGGTGGAAGAGTCAGAACTAAGTCATCAGTTCAAGTTTCTTTTTTTAACTGTTTATTTTGAAATAATTATAGACTTAGAGTTGCAAATATAGTAGAAATTCTCCTATACTCTTCACTCAGCTTCCCCTAATGCTTACATAACTATGGCACAATTATCATAAGGTTCTTGCTTAATGCACTGTGTAAAGTATTAGTTCGGATTTGTGCCTTTAAGGTGAGTGCACAAAGCACAAAAAGATGCATTTT
The DNA here is from genome assembly GCF_000164805.1 of Carlito syrichta. Taxonomy (NCBI): domain Eukaryota; kingdom Metazoa; phylum Chordata; class Mammalia; order Primates; family Tarsiidae; genus Carlito; species Carlito syrichta. Next base: position 141,736 of record NW_007249217.1, read on the forward strand.
GTAACATTTAGAAAAATTCTAGAAAAGAGTAAGGATCCATTAGAAACCAAGAAACATAGTGCCAAATATTCTTTCTAATATTAACATATCTATTGGGGTGACATATTTACAACTGGAATGCTCATTTGGAGACTGAAATAATACTAAGAACACATTTATGTCTTGATATAAATCAGTGTGAACTTTCATAGTCTTCTATAAATAAATCTACCAATAGTGAATTTATAATTATCAAACACAAACATAAAAGCTGTTTGAATGTTTGAGAAGATAAAGTTCAATAAATAATTTTTCTAACAGTGTAATCTTAGAAAAGTATTTCTAATCGATATATCATTTATAGAATTTGTTATAAAAGACCTGGGAAAGGTAATGAACTCTTTTGGTATATGTTTGCTTCTATTTTCTTTTCCTTTTTTTTTTGAGTAGGAGTTGAACTCTGTTGCCCAGGCTGGAGTGCAGTGTCATGCTCACAGCCACCACAGCCTCAACCTTCTGGGCTCAGGTGATCCTTTCGCCTCAGTCTTCGAAGTAGCTGGAACCACACATGCGAACTACCACGCCTGGCTAAGTTTTTCATTTATTGTAGAGACAAGGTCTAGCCAAGTTGCCCTGGCTGGTCTCAAACTCCTAGACTCAGACAATACTCTTGTCTCTGCATCCCAAAATGCTGGCATTATAGGCATGAGTCACTACACCCGGCTGTTTGCTTCTATTTTTGGGGGGCTGCACTGAACAACAACATCAACAAGAAAATCAGAACACATAAATTGAATCTCATGCCTTGAGTCTTAAAAAACTAAAAGTTTGTGACGAGCACAGAAAAAACAAATTATTCAGCAATTTACAATCAATGTTTGGTTACAATATTTGGATTGTGGAAGTTATTAACCTTTTTCTAATACTTCAAATTTTCCAAATTCTTCATATCCTTACTATTTGATTTCCAACAACACCTTGTAGCAACAGGCTTCTTACTTTCTTTTTTTCTAAATTTGATACTTGTAACAAACTAGTAGTGCTCCACCTGATCTATCTCCTTGCCTACATTTCAACATATCCCAGTTCAATTTTCCATAATGGTGGGGGATGTCCTACCACAAAGTGTTAATTCCCCAGCATTTCCAACCTATGTAGGGACAGAGCTGATTCCAGTCAGAAGTCCTCAGGAGAAGATGCAGCACTGGCAGTTGGAAGACTGGCCAGCATGCATTGAATTAATGCCCTTGGGAATAAATCTCAACCAATAGTTGGAGTTTGTATTTATTTACTTCAGCTTTACCATTCTTTAAGTGGGATAGTTTTGGAGTTAATGTTTTAAACTGGTTCAAGGAAATCCCGGTGAGATTAAGGACAGTGATAACTTGCTTGGTAATTCAGTCTTTATTAGTTTCCTTTTCCTTCCTTATCTCACTTCCCCCTGTTCCTAATGTGCTTCCTGAAATCACTTCCAAAATAAACTGCTTGCCCTTGAATTGTTAACTCAGGGTCTGCTTCTGGTGGGACACAAGTTCAGAAAATATTTCCCCAAAGCACTGGTTGAAGAAACATTCAAGTAGTGGGAATATTTATGTACTTTATAGTAACATGATTAATTGTAGGAAAATCAGAAGCATGAAGACTAATAAGTGGGTTTAGGAATATCTGTAGATATCAACTATCTGTGCTTTCTCTTAAAAGCCAATATTATTACTGAAAATAGATTATCCCATGTCCACGTTATTTACTCAGCCTGAACCAGGAAAGAAAAGAACCCTCAATGAAAGCCAGTAAAGGCTGGGGATTTTGTTCTTCATATTAAGATCATTTTTATTATAGTTGCTTATGTTTATAACTAATTAGCAATGAAAATCACACAAGCTCTATTGTGTCTTAAGATGTTAGAAAATATTATTAAATTAGGGGAGCTCAATTGCGTTGCTAATTAAAAATAAAATTTTATTTCTTTTTAGATAATTAAAATATCAAATGCTTATAGATGTTTTTTGAAGAGTTTACAACTGTTTATTTGTAGCAAAAAAGGTATATCATACTGAACATTAATAAACTGGGAGCTGTTATACATTTTAATTTCTTCAGTTTTATTAGCTGGTACAAAGTGCAGAAAACAACAGGCAAAATGTTTATTTTATGTCTATTTAATCAAAATTGTAGAGGTAAATGCAAAAATAATGTAGACGTATAATTTAAAACACAACAAAATAAACTAAGAAATGGAGCTTAATTAGAATGTGCTTTCTAATAATCTTTATTGTCCAAATCAGTTCACAGTTGACTGATTTTTGGATGTCTAACCAGGTCTTGCGATAGTCTCTGTAATTTCTGGCATACAATAGGAAGTTACCACTCAACACGCCATCCACATTAAATATTATATATTCTGTTACTAGGCCCCATGGAGTGGGAGTTAGTATTTAAATATTAAGTCCAAAGAGGGATAGTGTGATTCTCCTCAATAAGCATGTATCTGTAAGACAATTTAACTTGGAAGCTCATTTTCAATTAACTTACACATGATAATGGCAAATATTTTCTAAGCTATTTTAGAAATATTTTATTTTTAGGAATCTGTTAAATTCAGAGTTTCCAATTCTAACCTCAGTCTGTCCCCAATTCAAAACTACATACTACTGAATACTTGGCTCAGAATTTAATGTAATGTCTATTGTCTTTTAATGTTTTAAAACAAACTAGTGTCAAATACTAGCCTTTTTCTAACTTTTCACTTAAAAATGTCCTTACATAGTTTTGTACACTTCACAGAACACTTTATACAATATCTGGCATCAGCCTTTTACTATCTTGACTACCATATACTTATTCCAAACATTCTTTCCTTATCACAGCTCCATCTATTACCAAAATCTATGAATGAATTCTCTTTATTTGGGTCATAGTTTCCCATTACATTATATATATATAAGATCAAAATTCTAGACTTTGGTTCATAGACCTTTACTAAAATGCACTAACTTACCTGCTTTCCTTTTCTTTCAGTTCTCAGAATATCTTCTTCCCTGATTAAGGCAAATGTGTTTTCCATAGTGCAAATGAACCTTCAGCCCCAAGCTAAACATTATTCTTTTCCTCATTCAGTAGATTGATATCTATTTTTCATTACTTGAAAAAGCACCAGAAATCCCAGTGCATCCTAGATGCTTCTTCCAATAAGGACACTATGAATAGGGTTAGTATTCTATTGCCTTTTTAATCTATCAGGAATTAAATTTTATTATAGTCTTCCTTAGTTATTGCTCTCAATATGCATATATTCTTCGTTAGAATATTGTGATTACAGTGAAGTCCCTTCTTATGCTAGCTTAGTATGAAAATCATCTTTCAGTTTGAAGTACTGTGGTGGAAAATGCAGGGACCCAACATCTTCATTCTAGAAATCTAGTGAATATGTGTCTTCCTTTTTATAGCTTAGAATACACTGACTTTCAAGACTTAGGGGAGTTGAAGTTGCAGTCCCTGTTTTGAGAGAGTGGAAGCCAGGAGCGCTAATGTAGAGTAATATTCAATAAGACAGATTTTAGGGTCAGGAAGACCTGAGTTTAAATTATTACCACAGTGTCTACAATTGTGTAACTTTCTAATATCTTTAAACCCAAGCCGCCTCATAAAATAGGTCTAGTGATACACTGCATGTGATGAACATGGCATGTAAAGTGGATAGCTTGTCACATGGTGGGCACTTAATAAATGGCAACATGTTAAAGGATTTGTCCCAGATACACTTGTGGAACAGCCTGCAAGGACCGGAAACCAAGAAAGACTTCCAAGCCCGCGCGTTTCTACGACCCCTGCTTCCTAGCAAACTGAGTTAATTAAACGACTAGCTTGATGGATGACCTTGAGCAAAATACTTCACTGAGTCAGTTTGCTCATCCGTAAAACGAGGGATTTGACTTAGATCTCTGTGGTCCTTTCAGAGTCTATTCCGGTTCCGTTAGGTGTTTTTGTCTAGCATTGTAGGGTTGGCGTTCATGAACGGTCCGTGACATGTCCAAGATCAGTGTAATCATAAGCCGTGCACATCGCAATGACTTTTATTCCAACACGCGTGTTTCGTTCGATTATCTAGTTTTGCGTACACGCTCAGCTGTTGCCTGTTCTCAGCCTACCGGCGCCGTGCGAGAGGAAGGCACACACCTAGCTTTATTTATTTATATCCTGGCTTGTTCCCGAAAGGGCTTAAGGCGGCGAGTGACACTGTAAGTACCCTCTCGGAAGCACACAGCGCGATTAAGAAACCCTCTTTTGATGAAACCGCCCGGTAGACCATGGCCGAGGAGGGAGATGCTAATTCATGTGTTTTGCCTAACTCCTAACAACGAGAAGTAGTGCGCCTAGCTAGAAGTCCTGGAAACACGCAGTTCTGGCTCTTCCTCTGGCTCTGACGCTGTCCCACCCGTTGTCAACGGTCACTCCAATGCCCTTCTTCGCCCAGCCAAAATTGTCGCCGCCGCTCCAGTCCCAGCTGGACCAAGCTCCCACCCCGCCCCTTCGCTCCCCCCCCCCCCCGCATCGCCCAAGTTCCCCGATTGGGAAGGGGCCCGAAGAACCTTGCTCAATTTCCGTGTTATTGGCTGGCACGGCTGTCAGTAATCTCGCCTTCCCGCCTTCCCGCCTAGCGTGTTTCGTGGACCCCTTGGTTTCTGCGACAAGCCGCTTACGTT
>NW_007249217.1:146720-147161 GCF_000164805.1 Carlito syrichta
CGCAGCGCTAGCGCGGCGCGGGGACCGCCGCGCTCCTTCCCGGCTCCGGCCCTCCTCTGCCGCCCGCTCCTCTCTCGGCATCCACCTCCTTCCCCTCCTCCTGCTCATTCACTCTTTCCCTCACTCTCCCCTCCTCCTCGGCTTCTCCCCGCGCCCCGCCAGCCCTCGCGCTTTCCCACTCCCTCTGCCCGTCCTCCCCGGTCCCCTCCTCCCGCTCATTCACTCGCCCCTCTCCCTTCTCCACTCTCTCCCCCTCTCCTTTCTTCTCCTTCTTTCACCCTCCGTCTCTCACACCCCCTCCATTCCCCTGTCTCCTTTCTGACACTGCACTGCAGCTGCTCCTCAGCCCTGCCCCCTCCCCAGTGAGAACAAACCAGCAACATTGCTTTTTTTTCCTCAAGAGATTTCTATTGATCCGATTAAAAAAAAAAAAAAAAAAAA
>NW_007249217.1:147414-178970 GCF_000164805.1 Carlito syrichta
CCTCCCTCCCGCCGCCCTCCCTCCCTCCCTCCCTCCCGCGGCCCGGACACCTCCAGCCCGAACCCGGCGGCTCCCGCGCCCCTGCCCCGCGCCCCCTCCCCTACACCTGCCCCGCGCCTCCCTGTCCCCTACACATTTCCATTGCTGTGTTTATCATTCATCAAAATGGCGACCAGTTTTTCGGAATAGACCTCTCTTTCCCTGTAATCGGTTCAGAGGTTGGCCATTTAAATATCCTAGACCTGGGCGAGAGGGTCCCTTCGGGAGGAGGAGGAGGAGGAGGAGGAGGAGGAGGAGGAGGAGGGTGACCCCAGCGTGAGGGGCTAGCCGCCTGAAGATGCGCGCTGCGTTGAACAGTCTGATACAAATAAATAAATAAATAAACGGCACTCGGGTCGCGGACTGCAAATGACTGGGGCGCCGGAGAGTTTTTCCTCTCTCCATCCTCTCGCTTTGGGCCACAAGTAGTATGCAAAAATCTTGAGGAGTGCACGTCTTTACCGCCCTTATATTGTCGGTGCAAATATTTTCATTGATTTGTCTTCAGGGGTGTGCATATGAGGGTGGGGGTGTCTGGTACGGTGACTTGTTCGTTAACATCCTGCGCTTCCCTGGAAGATGAGTTATAACGGGACCGGTATCGCTTCTTCATTTGCACTGGAGTCATCTTAACAATGCACCCAATGCATCGAAGCAGAGGTGAATTTATCTCCAGCATATGCATGATAGACGGATGGGGGTCTTGTGAGTGGTACACCGCAAGATTTGGAACCTTCATTCACATAAGGAAACTGGATTTACCGGGGTGTTTATATAAGACATGATCAGGTTGACGGAAATTAAAGTTTGTGGAGTTGGCTTTATTTTCTAAAACATTTCATTTTCTTTTTCCTAGTTCATCGACCCCTCTCCGTTTTAAAAATTGTGACTATTCTGGAGAAGGAACATTATCTGTTTGGTCACTTTTAAGTGTATTTAACTTAAATGACTCCTAAGCTTTTTCGTATTGGCAGGATTCTTCTTAAGGTCCTTTAATTAATGAGCTTAAACGAGATCACGTTAGACTAAGAAGTGCTAAAGAAATACACTAGGATTAGTTAGACTTGCCAGTCCACACTGAGTTATATCCTAGCAGTTACTGAAGGCTTGGAATACACTCCACAGTTTGGGTGTATTATTTGTTAGGAGAATGGTTATTTTGCGTACTTGGTACTTTAGGATACAAGCAATGGCTAATTGTGGTACTTATGTGTTTGCTAATGAAAAATAAATATAGCTCATCACTATTTACAGTCCTGGGTTTTTGGTTTTGGTTTTTTCTTCTTCTTCTTCTTCTTCTTCTTCAATATGTTAAGTGAAGGTTTGTCATCTTATAAATCTCTGAAATTTTGTTAAAGGGTCAGTTCATTTCCTTTGCCATAGTAACTACAGACAGAATTGGAAGACTTCCATGTTTGGACTAACAACTGGAATTTAGTCATCAGTTTCTACAGTGCTGAAACATAATAGAATGTGTTTAGATTTTAATTCCAAGTTTGAAAGTATAAATCTTACAACATGGGAAACATTTTGAACATGCTTGTTTTTGTATAATTGACTTATTTTCATTCTCAGAAAAAAAATTTAACTTCATATTTCCTGCAGCTACATGCCCAATGCTTTAGTTGCTGTTTTTCTCTCTTGAGGGTGGAGAGGGGATACAAAGTTTGAAATATCATGTTAACCAAGTATATTTCTTTGCATTTTTCAGAAGACGGCCAGTATTTTCTAAAGGTTCTCATACCTAGTTATGCTGCTGGATCTATAATTGGGAAGGGAGGACAGACAATTGTTCAGTTGCAAAAAGAAACTGGAGCCACCATCAAGCTGTCTAAGTCCAAAGATTTTTACCCAGGTAGGTGCAATGGTGAAGAGATTGTTTGATGAGTCCCCAAGGAAAGAAAGAGAAGATCTACATGTGTTGTGTGCGGTCTTGAAATAATTTTTTAAACAATAGTGGAGACTTTATTTATATTTTGCTATATTAGAGTATATTATGGAAACATTTTCAGAATATTTCCATTGTTGACTATGTCTTTTTACTATAACTTATGTACTGTGTATGGCATTTAGACTAATAGCAAGATGATTCTTTAGGGTATTGCTGAATACTTCTTATCAGGAAAAAGACTCAAAAAGATAGAAACCTTGACAGCTGGCATCAGGAAATGGGGTTCTTCTGAAGTTTTCAGACATCATTGTAATGACAATTAGTCTAGAGTGAATTCAGAAGAGGGGGGTAGGGAGGCTTCTTAAAGAATGGACCATTTATTTCTGATTCCATTATGTACCTCTTTCTGCTTCATTGCTTTGTTTGTTGACTTTGGAGTGAAGTAAAGAGGACAAGTGCTGCCTCTTCGTATTTTTAAAAATATTGTGGTTTTGATGTAATTGAGAAAGGGAAGTCTATATTATTATGAGAAGTAAAATCATGCTTCAGAATTCATGTTATTTAAAAGCTGTATTTGATTAAAATATGTTAACAGTTAAGATAGTACAGTAACCTATTGGAATGTGACAAGTTTCCTAAGTGGTGTGATTTTTTTTTTATTTTTAAATTTTTAGTGTGCTTTTTTATTTCGTGTTAAATAGTTCTGCATGTTCATCTTTTTCTTTTTTCTTATATTTTGCTAATCAAAATATGTATTTTAAGTTTAATGAAAAAAATTTCCCTAATGGAATACTGTCTGTCCTAGATAACACATTATTAGCTGATTTTCTTTAACTTAGATCTAATTTTTGTGATTTATTTTTAGGTTCTTTTACTTTTATGGCTATCAAAAATGTTAATTCTGTGCTGTGGGGTCCGATACTACTTATTTTTCTTTTTCTGGTGGGAAAGAAAAGTTAATTTGCTTTTAGTGGTCTAATTCAGTAAGAGTTCTTTAATACAGCAAAGACATCTGGCATGAATTTAAGCTGAAGATTTGGAAGACTTCTTTTTCATAGCCAATCACTTGGTGATAGAAATGGATCATTGTACTGCATAGGAAGGTTTTAGAATGGTTCAAACTATCATTTAGGTATGTAAATTAAATGTAGCATATTTCATAAACATTAAATTGATTAAACTAAAATGTAATCTATAAGATAGGATGCTCCCTTAAAGTTTGTTACCTATAAGTGTAGTTTTGCAGATGGCTTTCTTGTCTCTGAAACTTTCCTTGCGCATTAAGAAAGTTTGCTAACGTATCCATATTCATACATTTAAAAGATATATTATAAAAAATCAATATGGAATTGTGTAAACCTTTAGTACAAATAAATGCACTCAAAAGAGCTTGATTACAGAATTAATAACGTGATAGTTCTGGGAAAAGAGCTGCAATGGTAGATTAAATTCACTGTCAATAGATGAAAATGAAGTAGCATTTTTGCATTATACATGAGGTGGTATCAGATGTGCAGGGATGTTACAGAAAATTGGTGTTTATCAAGGATATTCCAAATAGTAAATTAAATGCCTTTTCATTTGAATATAGTTTATTTTCAGTGGGTTGGAAGGGATGCACTACAAATTAGACCTTTTGTTTTTAGTCCACTTCGTTGTGCAGTTTTTGCTTATTACATTGAAATTGATATTTTATTTGTAGTTCTGAGGCATGTCATTTGTAGAGAGCAAGAATATTCATTGGAAAAAATGGAAAGCTGAAATGTGTTGAATAAAATTTTGTGTATGTAGTGACGTAACCTGATCAAATGTGAGTTGAAATGTCCGATAAAAGAAGGCTTATACTTTTCCGCTAACAGGTGGAAGCCAATCACACAGTGTGGGATCAATTTTAAGGATAAAATGCAGCTTTGTAGTTTCTAAGAAGCTTTAAGAATTCTGAACAATTTGTACTAGAATATAATTTTAACTAGATTATTATTTGTTTGGACAGATAATCTCTCTTCTTCAGATAGACTTTAATTTTAATAGTCTTTCTGTTCACACTTGACCACAAGCCTGTGGAATTATCTGGTCCTGGTATTCTTCATCATAACAGCCTCTGAGCTCTTTTCAACCTCTTTTGCTCAGATATACATAATGAATACTTACCTTATATCTCTCAGATGAGCTAAATTACAAAGCTGTGATTCATATTACTAAGGTATGAAGAATTTCATACAGGATTAATGCAATAATTTGGAAGTCCTTTTTGTGTCTTTCATATATATATATGTATATATATATATACACACACACACATACATGAAAGGCTACATATAGGACATGATAGCCACATATCCTATATATATATATATATAGGATATATATATATAGAGGACATGATAGCCACATATAGGATATGTGGCTATCATGTCCTATTAGAATGATGACCAATATTTATTTCATGAAGCCTTTTTCAGTTTCTTATTTGATAAGAGAGTATATTTGAGGAAATAATTTGGGGTTTATTTGTATAACCTAATGGATTTTCTCAAATTATCCAAGTTTTGAAACAATGTAATTGTGTTCATAAGGTTTAGTTAAAATACTAGTGTTTGTGAAAACTTTCTTCAGGGTATATAATACAGAATACAGACATACTTTAGGGATATTTTAATAAAATTCAACTCAATTTCAATCAAATTACACTTTTTAAAAGCATAGCCATTATCATTTCCTCACATGTTTATTTGCTTTCCTTTTTTATCTTCAAAATATCTTAAGCAACTCTGCCTTTCTGAGTAATTTTAAAACATTTTGTTTGAAATGAAGAAAATATTTTTGTACATGAATTGATTTGAATTTAGAATTTGTACAATTGGATATTACATTGTTTTTCAACATGTCTTATACTAAATAAAATAACAGGAAAATTGTGTGATGAAGAATTATAAAATGTATTTTTCAATTACTGCAATCAGAAAAAAAATCATCTACAAGTAGATTTATTTTACTTTTTACTGTACTGTATAATCCACTTATCTATTTTTTAAAAATCTAATTTTATAGAATGCTGAATTCTGGTGGTTTAAGAATATATCTTTTTTTAAAAAAAACATGATTAGAGCAAGCTAATTAAATTTATTTGTATATCCTTTTATAATTAGATTATATTAAATTACCTTGTAGTAAAAAACAGCTTTCTTTCTCATTTTGAGAGATATGTTACTGTATGTATTGTTAGAATGGTGATGGTTTTTAAAATTTCTTTGGCAACTGAAGTTGTGTTTAATTTTCGTTAAGAAACAGACTGATTTTGTCTGTTAAAATTATTTAATGCATGATTCAGGTAGGTAATCAGAAACATTTACTGAATACATTATTTGTTGGTAATAATAACAGATGTATAAAATAAATATTTTCATATGTGCCTTAGATTTTACAGTGCATCATAGTATAACTAATTTTATTCTATGATGCTGTGGATATATTCATTACATCAGTCAAACAGGAATCCTTCACTTTAATGTTAGAACCTATTTGTGTATATTTTATACTGTTTTCATATTTGTGGTTATAAAACTGGATCACTTTCAATAAAAAAATATTTTCTTCTATGGTCTTTTAGTTAAAATTTGAACTTATTATTCCTTGGTTTGTTATACCTTAATTTTCTTCACTGTCCAACTGTGTGGTGTCTTTAAAAAAAACCCAAAAAACAGACCATTTATACATTACATTTCCTAAATCATAAAAAGAATTTTAATTTTTTTTAATGAAGGAAATGCCCTATACTGCTTTTATTTTGACATGGGAAAAATTCTGTGGCCACTTTAAACTTTAGGGTTGGAATTGTATCCGCGTGATCATTTCTTGAAAATCAGAGTAAATGATGAAGCCTAAAACACATTACTTCTGTTTACATTATTGGAGGAACAGTATTATATTTTTGGTAGTCAAATGTGAATGCTTTTCTTATAGCTTCTAAAAGTTGCAGTCTATACTTTTCTCTTTGATCTTAGATGGAAGGAATCATGGAAATTTATTGGTATATGTTTTAATGCAAAATTAATGGATAAGTAAAACTGTAGCAAATAGAGAAAATAAAGTGGTATATTTTTCAACATTACTGGGTGGGTTTAATAGGATAGTTTTCATTACACTGTGCTATACCTTTGACTTTAGTATAATCAAAGAGTTGCTGACACACAAATTGTTTTACCTTGAATCTTAAAGTTATAATGTTTATATTTGACACGTTACCTATTGTTAGGGTTACTTTTATCTTTTGTCTTTATATCCTAAGTTAAAGGAGAAATAATTTTTTACTTAGACATTAGTATCTCTGAAAATTTGCTGTATTTTTATGTTTAAATTTATTTTTAATACTTTATTTTATTATTTTAAGCAATAGAAAATCTTATCATAAGAAGGTACATTACTGACATAGCATAAGCTGCATTCACATTGCAGTTTCCAAAAGATATAATTTTTATACTTCGTGTTTTGTGGGAATTTTAGAAAGATGAATTAGCATTAAAATTTTAGTGATTCATTCTAGTTTTCATTTCATTTTGATGTAGTATTTTCTATCATTATATAGTAAGTTACAGAGCAACATTAACTTATAATGTTGGTTTCTTCATGAATCATATACACAATGTCACTTTGAAGTTTGCTATTTGAAGCCTTCTGGGTTTTGGTAAAATAGCTCATTTAAAATATGTGACATTGTAAGGAAATACATCTAACAGCATGGTCTTGTAAATACCACCCCAAAGGATTTCAGGAATAATTTAAATGTAGTGAACACAGTTGGTGAAATAGTTCAATGTTTATGTATTGAAGGTGTTTCATATAACATACTAAGAGGAAAAGGGATCTGTGTCTTGGAAATGTTAAGGAGTATGTGGTTTCACTAAAAACCAACAATCAATCAACAATGTATATATTTTATAGTTTTATTATTTTGTTATTTTTTGCTCTGGCTTAAGATAATTTTTAAAAATTATTAAATGACACGTGGCATTTATTAAATAAATGCTATGCCACCTGTAAACTAAAATTCAGCACCTAATAAACTTTTTAGAGTTTTAAGCCACGGAATCTTAGTTGTGTCCTGTTTAGTAGATCTGTATTTTAAAGCACAACTTTTATAAGCAAGCACTCTTTTCGAAATAAAACTGGGGGGACAAGGGTGGGAGATTTGTGCTTGATTGCCATCTCATTTCCATCTTTGGATACAGCTTTAGCATAAAGTTAAACAACATCTGCAGAGATCTGACTGACAAACATCTCTCTGGGACTCATCATTGCAGCCTGCAGCAGGTGCATTCAGCTTTGCAGTCTTTTCCAAAAAGAGGTTAGTTTGTTTTAACATTTATCAGTAGACCAGTGGGAGCAAGTGACTGGGGAGAAGAGGTTGGTTGTCACTTGTCCAGTACTGGAATACTACAGGTAATTGGACTGGACTGGTGGGAACTGAAGCAGTATGTGTCTCACATTGCACTGCAGCTGCTGTGAAGCTTAATTAACCTGACCCTCAGAGACAGTGTCATGGTATAAAATGCAATGTGCACGATATGAAGCAATACCTTTCAATACTTTCTGATGCTTGGGATGTGATGATGTTTCTATTTTCTTCATCTTATTCTTTAAAGATATGACTCCAGCTTGCCTGTGTTTTTAATATGTAAATACTTAAACTAAAATGATTTTTTGTGAATCTGACAGAATGTACATAAAAAGAGAATGGGGACTTTAGGTATAGAAATAAAAAGAAAATAACCTTAAGTCAGAAGTAATTGAAATTTCTCTATTTTGCAAATACAGATTTAAAACATGAGTGAGTGGAAATAAGTAGAAGTACTTAGTAGCTCCTTTTAAAAATTATTATCTCAGATTAACATTTGCTTAATTTTTATAGGAGGAAAAAATCATGTATGTAAAATTTATGGTGTATCTTTGTAGAATACTAAGGGCTTTGGCAAGAAAGCTTTGCAGATTATTTCAAAGTGTTCCAAGAAATAAGACAAGTATAGAATAGTAAACATATTTTAAGATGTTTGAACTTAATGTAAGAGTCATGTTGAAATATTACTGTACATTTTATTATAATTAAAGTTTAGACACATACTCAAAACAACTAGTCTGTCATTTATTTCTACTGTTTTAAATTTCTTAATTTGTTTGAGGTATTGACTTAAGAGTATGCTTCTATGATGTCAAAGTTTCTTGTGTATTCTCATAATATTCCCAATCAGTATATAGGTATCTGTTATCACAGTCCCGTTCATTAATTGGCCTTTTAATGGAGAACAGTTCCTAAGGTAAACATATCTTTAAACTAAATCTGGCAAAGTGCCATACTGTTTTTAAATAATTTGGAATATAAAAAATATTTGGAGTCTTTGTGAAGCAGTTTTGTAGTTTTGACTCTTCTGTTAACTTCACTATTTAACTTTTTTGGTATTCATCGAATATACTTCGTCAGTTACCACAAGAGTAAGTAAATTTTGAAGTTGCACAAATTTTTTTTCTAATTTTTTTGTAATTTATAATCTTTTGTAATTTATAATTTTCCTGAAGGAATTTATAATTTTCCTGAAGGAATTTTTACAGTGTTGTCAATAACTATTTGATTCTGAAGAAAATACTTTTACTTTAATTTAATTATGATGGTTGCTGTTTACTGGTAATTATAGTAATTAAAGAAAATAAGATTAAATAATTCTCTCCAGAGGTTAAGAAGTTCAACACTTTAAAATGTAAATTTCATTTTTGATTAGGGTTTTTCATTTTTGACAAAGTGAACTTTTTTAAAAAATCAAATCTGATCAGTATAAAAAAGATGCTTTAAAATTTCACACACTGTACTATATTTTAAAATTTTTAATAAAGAAAACATTGAATGAGAACAAACATTTTAAGACTACAAGGTAAAAAAAAAAAAAGAATTAAGTGCACTGATAAACTTTTTGAGGTTTTCCCCCCATATTTGCAAAGTTTCAAACCACTACATGGATATCCTTTTCCATGACAAATCTGGATCATGAAACACCTACTATCTGTACGTCATCATTGATCTTTTGCTGCTTCCTGCAGGGCCTGTCATAACTTCGTTGACAGGACCAGATGAAAAATGAAATGAGTATCTTGGTTTTTTTAACAGCAAAATGATTCTGGTAAGATGATTGGTATGGAAAATAATACATTTTTGTCTTTACCTCAACAAATTTTATTCAGTAGTTGATACTTAAAATTGATGCTATGCTTTTCTTTCTTTCTTCAAGGCCTGTTTTATGTCTTCCTGATGTTCAGTATATGTTTACTTTTTAAATAAATTTCATTCTGAACTTAGTAATTTTTAAATTTTAGATGGTAGTGTTTTTTTACTTTTTTTCCATAAAACTGAGCATACTTTTGAGGAATAACTTTTCTTTCCATTTTAAAGATTTTTAGAATAGTTACACATTGAAGGCCCCATAATTTTATTCACAGGGTAAGTTTTCACACAGGTTTATTAATTAAATAAGATTTCAAATCCTGCATTCCTTCTCGGATATAGTATATGCTGACTCTCAGGTTACTTATTTGCAAAAAATCATTCTGAACCTAAAGAAGTTTGTTTTCATTTAAATAATTTCCCACTCTAGGAATTAGATTAGACAGTAACTACTTCAAGATCCAGTAAGCTGGGGGAAGGGTAGCATAGAAGCAATCATAACACATTTCAGTGACACAGTCTAGCAGGGAATGTGTTTATGTTATTTTTTTTTTTTTTAATTTGTTTTATGTTGCTAAATTTTTAGAAAAACTGCAGCTTTTCAATTGTGGTTACATTCATCCTTGATATACCTGGTCTTGAAGTGGTTAGTGTTGTAGGCAAGTGAGCTCTTACTGGGAGAGGTCATTCACATACTTAGTCTTAAATTATTCTTTGTAGAACTCATGTTTTTACTGTTTTTATTTTTCTAAGACTAACATGATTTTAAAAGCCATGAACGCACTTAAAAAAGACATAGTTTCATTCATTAGTGTGAAATCTGTCTGGAAGCTTCTTTCTTGTCAGTTATTATGTGTTTTGATAATCAGGTGCTTCCTATGAGCTTAGGTATAGGCAGCTATTTAGTCATCACTACTCAGAATTATTTAAATGCTTTTTTCCTTCATTAAAGGAATATAGGTATGCTCAACTTTTCTTTGAGAAGTTGCACTTTGTTGTTTTCTACTTAAATTTTGTTTTAAGATTTTTTGTAATGTGGCCATTTCTGTCAAAGTCTTAAAGGCAACACTTAGGAGTAGCTAGGAGGCTTTCTAAATACTGTGAGAAAGGGATTGGCAGTAATGGGAAACTCAGGGGAGGGGGGTGGGATTGGCAGTTGAGGGAAACTGCTAGGGGAAGGAGGGTCATACATCATCAACAGGATACCTGCATAATCGACATTTGTATACGTAACCCTGAATTGTACCCCACATCTTTATAATAAAATACAAATACAAATAAAGGAGTTGGAGAAATAATTGAATTGTGGAACTAGATGAAAGTGATGGAGCTGAGATGTTCTCTTCTAAAACTTTCATTTAACAGTTGAGAAAACCATGGTTCCAAGAGATTAAGTGATTTATATGCCAGTAAATGTCCTGTAACTTTTAAATATGTTTTCTGAATTTGTGGTACAATTACAGTAGGTACTTCATCCTCTTCTTGTTTTACTCTACTTCTCCCCACCCCCGTTTAGATTTGACTCTGAGGAAATAAGTCCTTATTTCCTCTCTCCCCCATCTCCTCTAGTTTTGAAATAAATGTATGTTCT
This sequence comes from Carlito syrichta, assembly GCF_000164805.1. Lineage (NCBI taxonomy): Eukaryota > Metazoa > Chordata > Mammalia > Primates > Tarsiidae > Carlito > Carlito syrichta. The sequence goes on from NW_007249217.1 coordinate 158,143, forward strand.
TTTTAAACAACGATTACAACAACAACAGCACAAACTAAGACGAAAGCCCAATTATTTTATGATTTTCATTTTTTAGCTGACATGCTACACTGAAGAAAAGACAGGGTGCTGTTTAGTCATTACTGCATTTTTTAAAAAGGATATGATAGGTTATATTGCTTAGAGTATATAGCCTTGTCATTTTCTCTTTTCCTGTAATTATACTGTTTGAAAATGGCAGTGTTTTTAAGGTGATTTGATTTCTGGAGATTTGCTACTTTTCTTCATTTGCAGTTTTGTTCCTGCTTCTATTATTCCTTAGCAATACTTTTTAAATTTTTTGGTTAAACAGAGTACTAGTCTTAATTTTTTAAAAAAATATAGACTTTCTAAATTAAATTTTGTTTTCACGGATGATTTCAAGAATATGGTTGTTTACTAAGTTTTTAGGACTTTTATTTTAAAAGTTCCCTAATATAACCTATTTGGGTGGGGGATTCATAACAGATGGTTTAAAAAGTAAAAAATACTGTGATTAAAAAAAATAAGCATGAGACTACTTGTAAGACAACATGAATAACAAATGTAGTTATGGAGTAATTATTAATTTGAAACCACCTCTTTTCTCCATTTCGGCTGTCCATCTTATTAAATTGGTCTACTCAGTTAATCAGAATTCTGATGTTGTTTTCATTGTGTTATAGGCTTAAGGACTACTTTCTAACATAATTATAAAAGTACTTAATGTGATTTTGGAGACTTCCTTCTACAGCTTTAAATTAAAACAATTCGTTTGTAATAGTCTTTACTCACATCACTTGAATAATTGGATTAAGTTCATTGATATGGGGGAATTTATGTCACTCTTCTTGACTGCTTTAGTGTGTTCTACATACAGCACAATTATTTAATTGTACAGGACGCTGGAATTTTAAATGCATGTATGAATGAATTAACACTTTGAGGTTTCTTCTGTGAGGTGCTGATGTAACACCATTATAGTAGCTATGGAAGGCATACCAGTTTTACTTTTTAATTATATTTCTAGTTTACTTCGATGATGTGTGTGTGGGTTTATAAAATATATATTTTTGAATAGGTGAAATAATGAATTCAGAGATTCAAAACAAACAAGAAATCTACAGAAGTGGTAGGAGAGGTATTGGCCAGGTATCATGGAACAAGAGTGGAGTATTATGGGGGAATTTTCCTATATGAAAAAAATTAAAAGCCAGTATTATGGAGAGTACTTCAAAGCCCCCTCTAAAATGCAGACTGCCTTTAAGATAGTCTGAGTTAAGCAACGTGAGTTTGATTAAATTTAGTTGTTCATAAATAATTAAAAGTTACCTATATTATAAGATTTTATAGCTATATCACATTATAGTTTATGGCCACATGGTCACATGTACAATAAGAAACAGAGACCACTCATGATTTTTCTTGAGATACTTTGAAAATCAAATATTACTAACTTCTAAATTAAAATGACATATTAAAATTGTGCTTATTGAATGTTTTAATTATAATATATTTTAATATCTTATTCCCCAATTATAATGAGAAAGGTAACATGTGACTTTGTTAGGGTAAGTTACATTCTGATATTTAAAATCTAGACAATTTTATTTTCTTATTTAGTAAGAAAGAAAGTCTACCAGTTATGTAGTAGAGCGGAACGTATTTGCTTAGAGTTTGACTAACTGAAATATCAGGGTATAGGTATATGTTACTTTATTTAATAATAAAGTTTTGGGAAAGTTATTGAGTTTGGGATAATTTAAAGTCTTAAAACTTTGTAAACATTCAAAATTTAGAGAGATGCATGAAATACTAGCATTTTTCTTGTATTAATACTTATTATTCGATTTTTGCTATAATAACCAATAAAATTAATTTAAAAGATTTAATAGATATACTTTCTTGCCTCATTATTAGTTCCCTACATTTGTATAAAGTTTTATTTATTTTTAAAGATCTGGTGGAGTGCAGTGGCTTAAAATCAGCCTTTCGTAATGTTTTACTTGACTGCCTCACCTGCCCTTCTTTTCTACCAGTATGCTCAGATTTTAAGTTTTATGGACATTAGTGTGCTTAGTTGGAGCTAAGTATACAGTGCCCTGAAGATTTAGATAAATATCGGGGTATAATAAAGTTTGATAACTGTATTATGGAAGAATTATATCTAGAAGTTGAAATTACCTCTGTCAGTGTCAGGATCTTAGGAGGGAGAGGTTAGACTTCAAAGACTTCAAATAGGAGCTGACGTGGCTTTGAGAGTTGATTGTTAGTTTTCATGGTGGACAAGGGTTAAAAGTCATTTGAAGCACAGAGAAAGAAAACATATAGTATTGGAGATATATAAAATTCCTAGTATATTCAGGGTTCCAAAAGTAGTTTGATACCAGATAAAAAATGGATATTGCTTTGTGTAAGAATGGTGGGATGGGATGGTGGTAGAGAGATAGACACTATAGATATTTGTACAGAAAAGAGACAGTGTATTACATATGTAAGATGAAAAAAAGCCTGAGTGAAAAATAATTCATCTTGGAGATACTCATTCACGAGAATTATTCAAAATACACATCTATTGTGTCTATAAAATGACGGAAAGTTTGTGTCTGTAATTAAAATATATTAGTGTAAATATAGATAGTGAAACTTGTACTTCACTGGGGAGGATGGATTGTCCAAAATGTCTAAAAGCAGAATTAAGTATTAGGTTGGCAAGTCTGTCTTTCTGCCTAGTAAATATGATTCAAATAAAGACTAATTAATTTAGAAAGAAAAAGATAAAGAGAAAGGTGGGGCAACTAGAAATATGAAAAATATAAAGAAATATGAGTTTTGTTTAAGCAACTATGTGCTGAGTGTGGAAGAAAAAGAATGTGGGAACCTAGCAAATGACAAATGTCAATAAAGAATGTTTTGCTGTATGCATGAAAACTCTTTAGTTGACTTTTGATTCATTACAATTTAGAATGACATACTTGAAAAATTATTTCTTAAATTATTTCAATATGTAGATCTTTCTCACTTTCTTGGCATATGAAAAGATTCTTTTAATTTGATGAAAATTAGTGATTTATATGCTGTGTGTGTGTGTGAGATACAGTTCAAACATTAAACCTTTGCTATATTGTCAAAATATTCGTATGTTACATCAATGAAAATTAAAATTTACTGTGAGTCAATTCTCTCTTGTGTAATTATTTTGTTTGAATTTTGGTTGATTATTGAGATTCAGCAGAATTTTTCATCATTGATAAATAATTATTTCATAAGAATCAATCTTAATTGGTTGCTCTGAACATAGTCAAATGAATTTTTAAAAGTCTGAAAGCTATTGAACTTTTTATTTTAAAAATCAGGTTAAAAATCTGTCTTGCATTATATTCTGATTTGTTCAATTATTGGCTATTTGTGTAGAGAAACATTAAAAAATTGAACAGCTGAAGTGACATTAAGCACCAGATGGGGATTTAAAATAAAAATATTCACTGTGTAATCTTTATTTTAAATGTTATTCATAATAATACTGGTTGTATAATTCAAGGTTGAATTTAGTATAAAAAGGAATCATAAGAAAAGTCTCAGAGTCTTAAAATTTATATCTGTATCGTGGTATAATTTCGTGACTTGTTTTTAAAGCAATAAATAATCTAGCCGAACCCTGAATTCATTTTTGTAGAGCAAGTACAATTCTTCTCCAGAAAAAAAAATTTAAATCAAATTTGTGTTTGTGATTTGTTTCAAAATAACATTTATTTAATGTCTTTTATACTTTCTGCCATGAATATATTTTATTTTATATTTAAGCATATCTTCTCAATTGAAATTTTTCAACCATGTTTTCTTTACAGTAATATTTTAAACTGATTCTGAAGTGTATACCTATACTTTTTAAGGAAAGGTATGTTTCTCTTAAAGCTTTATCATATTTTTAGCTGCACTGGTGTATTTGACATCTTGTTGAAAAACTAGAATGTCTCTGCATATGAAAACACAAACTGTGATAATGAACTACACATGCCATATGTGGCAGTTTAGGTTGGCATCTATCTCAAATGGCATGTTAAATGTGCTGCATTACTAGGTTTAGTAATTTTACAGTAGAAGACTGCTACTTATATATATATATATATATATATATATATATTCTTCTGCTGGTGGGCTTATAATTCTGACAGACCCTTTACTCAAAATCCCTGTATTTAAGTTTGTAAAAATATTTGTACTGTTGAAACTATCTACATGTAATCAAACTTAGTAATTAACTTACTATCTGAAGTTTGTCAAAATTAGAATTTTTAAATATATAGTACATGATTTAACAGATTTATAAGGGCGAATAGTATATATTTTTTTTTTCTTAAGGAATAATAATGCCAATGTATTTGGTATGGCTAAAAATCATCTAGTAAAGTAAATAAGATTAAAAACTGTTTTTTTTTTTTTAAAGTACATATGTTGATGGGAAGAACTTCCAGATTCTATAGCGTCTTGGCAGTAAAGCCATTAAAAGCAAATTGCAATAAATATTTTAGGACAAAATGGTCAACTTTGAATTCCATATTTCCAGTTTTTTTTTAGATATAATGTTTTTGGTTTTTAAAAATATTACTCTTATCAAAAATTTTTACAGAAGGTTCTTTAAATCATTCAGCAGATTGTGTTAAAAATAAGTAGTAATTGCAATGTGATGGGTATAACTAATTTAGGTAATTTAAATTTCAGGGATAAGTAATATAGGTAAAGATTATATATACATTTTTTGACTACTTAAACTGTCGAGGATAAGTACAACTTTTTTGAGGAAAATTTTGAAGAAATTTTGCATTTGGAAAATGTTTCAACTAACAGTTACCTACATTTATTATCTTTTGCAAATTCTTCCTATTAAAAAACCAGACTGAATTTCTTTATGTTTACATTTAAACTGTCTCTATCAGGGTTAATAGGAATTGTGACAAAGACTATACAACTAAAAATACTTATTGTTTATCAGCTTTTCCTTAATGAGCTCTTACATTTCTGTAACTTATTTTAGTTCTTAAAACATCTGTGAAACCTGTGTGGCGGCCCACGCCTATAATCCCAACACTTTGAAAGGCTGAGACATTAGGAGCTTGAGATCAACCTAGGCAAAATAGCAAGACCTTGACTATACCAAAAAATAAAAAAAAAAGAAAAGAAAAAGAAAATTAGCTGGGTGTGGTGGTGTACACTGGTAGTCCTAGTTATTCAGAAAGCTGAGGCAGAGGGATCACCCGAGCCCGGAAAGGATCACCTGAGCCCAGAAGCCATGATCACGCCACTGTACTCCGGCCTGGTCAGCAGAGTGAGACTTCAACTCAAAGCATTAGTGCCAGCAGGAATTTTTATTTTCATTTTACAGATGGTGAAAGGTGAAATAAAAAAATAAAAGAAAGATAAAATATTGGTGATATATCAAGTTTAAATTGTTTATTTGCTGTATTCTATAACACTAGTCTGCATTTGCATCAGATTATTTATATATTTGAGTTTGAAAGTAGAATATTCAAAATTTAGGTAAAATTCACCAAACTGTCCATCAGCCATTTTATTTTGTTACTGTGGAGTAATCAGATATTTTTGATGGGTTGTAAATTTTTTCCTATTCAGATGGAAATTCTGCAAATTAAAATTTTGCCATTAAAAGAAAAAAGTGTAGTATTTAAGCAAACTAGAGACATAAAAACATTTTTTTCTGATCAGACTTGTATATACATAGTACCTTGATATTTTCATATTTTTCTATCTTCATGTTAATATTAAACCACTAAGATAGTTTGAAATTTTACTTATCTTTGAGATTATTTACATGAAATGATTAAATTGTTTTTGGTTTAGCCCTATGAAGTTTTGTTTTCCATTCTTTAAATAACATATAGCTACTACTCTAAAAATATATTAAATAATAGACTTAAGATTGCAAAGGTCTAACCAAATGAAAGGTCTGGTACTATGATAGTACCCAATATGGTCAACATTTTTATGTGAGGAAAATATACTATAGCTATTATACAATTGAATTTACTAAGGGATTATCACATCAACTCAATACTTTTTTTTTTTTTTTTTTTGAGTTGGAGTCTCACTCTGTCACCCAGACTGGAATCCAGTGGCTGCTCCTGGCCACTGCAGCCTCGACCTGCTGGGCTCCGGCGATCCTTCCGCCTCAGCCTTCTGAGTATCCGGAATTATAGGCACATGCTACCACGCCCGGCTGATTTTTTGTTTTATTGTAGAGTTGAGGTCTCGCCAATTGCCCATGCGGGTCTCAAACCCGTGGGCTCAGGAAATTCACTCACCTCAGCCTCCCAAATGCACGGGATTACAGGCTGAGCCACCGAGCCCGGCTCAACTCAGTACTTATTAATGTATTCTATAGAAGTATGGTGGAATGCACTACTCATAGAGAATGTGTCAGATGGGAGTTTGAATTCCAACTCTGCCACTTACTAGCTGTTCTATTTTAGTCAATCATTTAATCTTGAATCTCCAACCTTTTTAAAATCTGCATAATGGGCTATCAGTACTTCTTTCACGGTTGAAAGTTGTTGGTCTAGGTACCAAAAAGGAAAGCTGTTAAAAGCGTGTCACATAATATCTGTTATATCAAGCATTTCAGGACTATTTTTCCACCCCATCCTTCTCATATTTGTTTCATTTGAGGCAGAGAGAGAGTCAGAGGTCACACTGGTACAGCAGATTTTTAAATGTGAAATAAATTAATATGACTCTAAAAAGGAAAACATTTTCATAAGGATTTTTAAAATTGAAGTATTTTAAATAATAATTGTAAAATGCAGGCAATACAGAGAACATTAAAAGTGACTCTCATTTTTTCCCTTTAAGATAATTAATGTAAATAATTTTGTATGTATTATTTTAGATTTTTCTAAATGTCTTATTTATATAAGTTCTTATTAGTAGGTAATTACTACTGATAATCATTTTTATAGATAGGAACGAGTTTTCAGCAAACCACCTATCTTAGTTAATGAGTTTGTGGACTTCTAAATATCCTAAGGTGTCCTTCCAATCTCAGCCAGGTGGGTATATTTATTGCATAGCCTAGAAAAGTGTTCTATTATGCCCCTGCAGATACAGAGCTTTGTTGATTTGTTTGTATGTTTTTTGCCTAATAGCTGAGAAGAAAACTAGAGACATGAATTTGTAATATTAAAGTACATTATAATTATCTTTTATAAAACATGGGTTTGTATGTATCACAACTACTAAAAATTAACTTAATTCATCAGCCCCCCTCTTTATCCTTGTTTATGCAGATACAAAGCATTAAAATATTGATCAGAGCTTTAATAGATATTTAAAAGGAATACACCAGGTGGCATATAGAATATTTAATACTTGCTTTCACAATCTTTTTCAGGATACTTAAGACTTCTGAAGATTCTTTATTATTAAAAAAGAAAGCCATTAATGTGTTAAACAATGAAGCTAACTATTTAATAATATAGGTAATAATGCATAAGGATTATTTTTCAGCTTTTTTTCTTTAGCTGTTAAAACGGTTTTCTTTAGTTTGATGCAGAGGTGCATGCCTTAAGGCCAGCTAATCAGGAAGCTGAGATGGGAAGATCACTTAAGCCCAGGAGTTCGAGTCCAGTCAGGGTGACACAGCGAGACCCTATCCCCCCAAAATTATGGAAAAATAAAAATTAAAGAGTTTGGTTTAATTGACTCTGGCAAAGTCTTAAACACTCTAATTCATGTTCCTGCAACTTCCGTAAAAGATTCAAGAAATTTTAGTAGTGTAATTCTACTAAAGGTATCTTTTAGAGGCCATGATTTATTCCTTTCCATTTCTTAACAATTATTCATATTTTCTGTGAGTCATTACACTATTCTTGATTGCCATTATGCTAAAATTTTTTAATGACATGTCTATATTTTGTCATAGTCATTGTATAAACTTAATGTTGTCAAATATCTAATATTAATTTTTTAAGATTCATATAATACTGTAGCAAGAAGAACTGTAAATATGATTTTGTTTTGTGTTACTCTGCCTTGGAGGGACAATACATTTAATAAGAACATACTGGTTCTCAGACTGCTTTGTGGAAAAGGTAAACCTTAGTTAATATATTTCATACAATAGACTAAATTCAATTTTATATTTAGAATGTTATACTTTTGAATAAATAACTACGCTAGATACTATAGGAAAAAATAAAGAAACTGAAAAACTTTCTAAAGGTCTTTTAATTCCAGAATGATGAAATATTGTGGGCCTCATCTTTAGAGCAGTGGATTTATTCTTGGATCTTCAGAATCTGTAAAGATGACGAGAGTGAAGTCTTACTGGAATGACAGTAGTCCCGAATGGTGGCAGTTCATAGATGAATCTGTATGAGTCTGGGTTAGAGATGTCTAAGGGTTATCCCTGTCTCTATTTATAAAATGGTATGGTTTGAGGAATAATGTGTGATATAGGCTGTGAACTTTGATAATAACCTAAATTTCCTTCTCACTTGTAACATTTTTACTTTTCTTTGGAATTTACACTGCACAATATGTGATGAAATTCAGTGTCAATTCCAAAAGCTCTTCCATCATTCTCATTGATGATCTTATTTTGTATTTCACTGAGAAAAGTAGTTAAAACAATTTTATAAGCTTCTGCCACCAGATCTACCCATGTAAGTATCAGTGTTTGCATACTCTACAATTTCTGTTATTATTTTGATAAACTTTCTCTGTGCCTACTAGCAAAGACTAGTCTCTACTTTTATTCTGTATTCCATTCCCCGTTACCTACTTAGACATCTTCTTTTAACAATGCTTTTCTTCTCTTTTGTGCATTATCAATATCCTACTCTACTCGGATTTTTTGTTTGTTTCAATCTATAATTGTGTGCTGTTATTTCTCCAATTTTTTAAAGCATATTTTTAAAAAAACACTACTTCCCATTCTATCTACCATGCCATTAATAGTAAAATGCCTTAAACCAGTTGCCCATATGTGTGCTATCTCCAGTTCTTATCTTCCCATTTCTTTCTTGAAGCCATTTCAGTTAAGATTTTTGACATCCTTCCAGTGAAATTGCTCATGTCAAGGTCATTGATGACTTTTATAATTCTGATTCAGAGGTCATTTCTGTCTTCATCTTTATATAACAATTAGCGTATTTGACATAGTGACCACTGCCTCCTCTTTGAAGCTTTTCATTTTGTTTACAGAACACCTCTATCTCATTGGTTGCAACCTTCTTTGGTGGTTTCTTCTCATTTCTCTGAGCTCAGTTCTAAGACCACTCTCTCTTTTTGTTTTCTATTCATGCTTATTCCCTTGGTGATCCTATCCAGTATCATGGATTTAAATAACCATCTGTTCTTTGATGACTACCACATGTTTGTATCCATTCTGGACCTTCATCTGAACTCTAGACTAATGATGCAGATGTCTACTTTATATCACTTGTATATCTAATATGTATGTCAGAATTGAATATGACTTTAAATATTCTGATCTTTCTCTTAACTCTCCAAATCAGCTTCTCTCGCTGTCTTCTGCGTGTTAATTGCAGCTTCATCTGCTTGGTGTCTAACTAAACGAATTTTGGAATTATTTTTACCTGCTCTTTTTCTGTTACAGTCAGACCTAATCTGTCATGATTCTGAGAGTATGTTCAAGGTATTTACCTTCAAGCAAAACCAAATACTCAAACAAAAGGAAGGTGATAAAAACAAAAGTAAATGTTATAAAAATGTGTTCTGATATGCTTAGCCAGGTAAAGAATTGACCTAAAGTTGTGTTTGGCTGTGAATTCAGTATTAAAACTCTTTCTGGTAGGTGATAGAAAGTAACCTACTCTAGTTATTTGGTTGAGCAAAGTCCACAAACTGTTTCTAATTTCAAAAGGTAATGCATTGGGAAAACTGTATTCATGTTCAATTTTATGTTATAGAGAACTCTGTAGGAAAGAATCCATATTTTAAGGAATGTCAGTATCAACATTCCATTATAGTAGCATAAATATTTTTATACCTAGAGGAATCGAGTTTTAAACAATATATATGAATATGTACAATAGAATATTATTCAGTCTTTGAAAAGGAGATAGTTTACTGACATTTGCAACAATATGGATGAACCTGGAGTATCTTATACCAAATGAAATTAGCCAGACACCGAAAGAGAAATACTTTGTGACCTTACTTTTATGCGGTTTCCAAAAAATAAGTCAAATACATAGACTTGAAGAGTAGAATAGTATTACTAGGGTTGGGAAATGGGAGGAATCGGGGAGAACTAGATCAAAGAGTATAAACTTGTAACTATTTAGGTTGACTAAGTCTAGAGATCTAATATAGAACATGAGAACTATAGTTAACATTGTATCGTATGCTGAAAATTTACCAAGAGAGTAGATTTCAGGTGTACTTTTCTCACCACAAAAAGTAATGATTGAAAGTGATTTGTTAATTTGCCTGACTGTAGTAATCATTTCACTGTGTGTATGCATATCAAAACATCATGTTTTTTATACCTTTAATATATACATAATAAAAATGGGGTGAGAAGAGTAAGAAATTTTTAAATAAAACTAGTTCATCATACTATATGAAAATAAAGTCTATTGTTAGAAGGCACAACTAACTTAAAATGTATAAACCATGTTAGGTGCTATGTATACATTGTGAATAATAAATAAATATATATTAAGCCACTTAGAATATTGTGCTAAATCAATAATTCATCTATTTGAGTCTTATATTTTAAAGAAATAACATATCTGAAAAAATTATAAAAATGGTAATTCTTTTTCCTATAAAATATTTTGAGAAACTAAACATTTATTCTTATTAACTGAGAGCATCCTCATTTTAGTGTCCATGAAAAATTATTATAAGCTTTATTTATCTCTTTAATTTAAATCAATTAGGTTTAACCTTACTATTTTCATTTTATTTTTTCATTCTGTGCTCAGTTATTAAAAGAAATTCTGTTCTTTCCCACACACACACAGAAAAATTGAATTTTTATAGATTCACTATAATATCTTAATGAAATAATTGTGTATAACAGTTCTAATTTCTTTCCTAACCATACAGTTTATTGATATGTCTTTCTGGCAAAAGAAAGTTGATCTGGGGAAACAGTCTTCCAGAATAAGACAAAATAAATCTGTAGGTTTGTTAATGTATAAGTGATACAGTAGAATTTTGTTTAATCACTGTTTTAAAGAAGGAAAACTGGTAGTTGTGGCTTCCTGAATTATAGTAATAAGAACACGTGTATGCATTTGATTTCATTTTTAAGTTTAACATTAAGATTTAATTTTTGGCTTAATATTATGGCTTAAAATCTGTGATTCAAGACATTTTATTTCTTGTGCTTATTAATTATGTTTCTTTGTTAAATCATACCTTAGTATTAGTGATCATTTATGGGAGATGTGGGTTTGCAAAAAATTTTCTTACTTATTATTTTGGAACTACTATATTACACTACTTTGATACAGCTGATCAAGACAGATTTTTTTTTTAAGTTTTAAAACAAAGTTTTTAGAGAAAAAAGAGAGAAAAGAAAGGGACACATGCCAGAGCTGGCATGGATAAAAGAAACCGCCAGATTTTATATAGATTATCTCACTGCAAAACCTCTGGTCTTTTCACTACGTAGTATTATGAAGCAAAAAGCTTATTTGAATGAAGGTAATTTTCCCCAATTTGACTTGTTTTTAAAATTTTTCAGATTGGTTAGATTATGATGTAATTTTTAATTAATGTCAAGTAATTGGGACTTGTATTTATATCTTAAACTAGATTATAAACAATACTTAAAAAGGACTTTCTAAATCTCCAGTTATTTCATGTTGAAGCCTATATTAATGCCAAAACTTTCAAATGATAGTGAGTGTTTGCAGTCTCCAAAGAACAATTATTTACTTATAAATTTACCAGAAGATATCCCATAGGATAGTTATGATTTTTGAACATTAAAAAGGCATTAGAATGGAGCAGTCCATTATATGTTTTGAAGTTATTAAAGTGTTTTATGATAATACTTTTCAGTATTAATATAAGTGACTACTCATTTACGCACTTCTGTTTGAAGCTTAAATCCAGAGCTACTTGTTGTAAGATATTGTTTTATATCAAGACACAGGGAGAAGGATATGTGGGAAAACTTAACAGAATGGTATGATTTTAAATTAAATATGAGTGACATTTCCAAGGAATACTCATCATTTTATTACTGTTATTTTTTTCAATTTTATGACAGTTTCTATTTCTGAGAGTTTTTGAAAATGTATAATCCTTGTTTTCTTGAGCTATCAGTATTTAAGTTATAAATATAAGGTTTGATGTAGCTCAACCTCATGCTTTTATTATCTTCCACTTTATGTACTTTTGCTCTGGGTTGCCAAATATCCCTGAATGAAGACTAAAATTGGACTGATTGATTCTGTTACTTGGCCTAACAAATATTTGTAGTTGAGCCAATTCTTTTGTTGTTTATTTCAGTTTAGCTTCCATCTGATGCCTACTTTCCAAACTTTTTTCACCTTTGTCAACCCAGAAACTTAGCCAACACATTTATATTCTGAAAATGAACTTGCTTCACAGTTTCTTTAGATAATCTTTAAAGACCTTCCTCAACTTCCTTTTATACTTGAAATTATTATAATTGCTTCTTTAATCCTTGTCTACATCTCCAGAAAGGGATTTGTTTGTTTATTTATTTATTTAGGGGATCTCACTCTGACACATAGGCTGGAGTGCAGTGGCATGATCACAACTCACTGCAGGCTTGACCTCTTAGGCTCAGGTGATCCTTCCACCTCAACCTCCCGAATAGCTGGGACTTAAAGGGCACACCACCATGCCTGGCTAATATTTTGATTTTTTGTGGAGACGAGGTCTTACTATGTTGCCTAGGCTTGTCTTGAACTCCTGGCCTCAAGCAATCCTCCCTCCTCAGCCTCCCAAAGTGTGGGATTACAGGCCTGAGCCACTATGCCTGGCCAAGATAGGGAATTCTTTATTCCTCTTTTGGGGAATCTTTTATCCTGCCTCCTTTTACCTCTTTCAGATGCTTGTTTTATCTCATTCCTCTGGATCTGACTTTTTAATTTTTTCTTTAGATCTGTCTCCTTGACTTTATACTATATTAAATTCTTCTGTATATTAAATTATTTTTTTAAAATCCTTTCTTTGATTCTGATATTACCCATTGTCACTGCCTTTCTCTCTTTTCCATAACCATCAAATTTTTTGCAAGGGTAATCTGCCTACTGACTTTCTTTTTTCTCAGCATTCTGCTACTCCTGGTTATCCAACTTCTTCAGAGTTCATTGGCATCTTATTAGTTCTTTAATTCCCTGAACTGACGTTTTCAGTTATGTAGTCATCACCCCCTTTTCATTTTCAGAGCATTTGATGTTGATAATTATTCTCCTCTTTTGGTACTCTTCTTCCTTTGGCTTTCTTGATATCCTTTTTTCTCTTGTTAATCTAATCAACCATACTTCCTTGAGCATTTTTAAATCATCCCATAAATGTAGGAATTACATTAGATTTTGTACTTGCTCCAATCGATCGCTTTGGCTTTAATTATTACCTTTATGTAGGTCACTCTTAAGTCTGTATGCTCAGTTCAAAACGGCTTTGAACTTTTATTGTATGTACATCTCATCATAAGTGTATTTTAAAACAAATTTGATTATACCTTATTTAAAGTCTTTCTATAAATTACCTTACCCCAAAAAGTGCAAGTACCTTAATATTGTTCACATGATTTGGGCATCTCTTCTCTTCCTAGAGGTATTTGGTTATGTACCTCTGTTAACAAACACACACACACACACACACACACACACACACACACACACACACACACACACATACACTTCTTATATATGATTGGAGTTTCCGGTTATGTATTTCATCATATGAGCAGTTTTTTCTTATCATCTAAATCTAGTTGCAGGACCCTTCTTTTGTGCTTGTAAAGTATCCTATATTTCTAATACTTCTTGTAATTACAAATCTTTTCTGGCACAATAATCGATTAGCACTATGACAGCAAAGAGACCATGTCACCATTATTTACATTGTATCCTTAATAGTTTGTATAGGGTCTTCCACATAGTAGGTTTTCAGTATATGCCTGTCGAATATATGGATAACTAAATGAAGAAAGAACTTAGAATGTTAAAAAATGTATTCTCTTAATTTATAAATTTTCCATTCTTTTGTTTTAGTTACTGGTACTGGTAACTTTCAAGTTACCCAAACTAGAAAAATTGGTTTTGATCTTTTTCTCTTCTTTATTTTCTGTTTCTCTTCTAATTGTTGCCATTTCTTATCTGTTTTACTTGTGAAATGTTCCTCAAATTAGTTTTCCTCTTTATGTTCCTGATGTTTTTCTCGAAGAAAGGATGTTTAACTTCCAACTGTGCTTTGTATAGACTCTGCTGGAGTAACAGATAATTTATATCTTGGCATATTTCATAAGTTTCCATTCATTTTGATTATTAAACAGAAACAAACCTTCAGTATAGTGTAATATGAAATTTGAATCTCATGTCTAATTTATAACTCTTTCTCTATTCCAGTAATCGTCAGGCTTTGGACCCTGGGGACTGGAAGTTTGGAAGTTGTGATCTGTTCTTTCACATTTTTTCTTTTGTTTAGGTTTAAGTAGGGACATAGATTGATTCTAAAATCTCACTCTCTCTTCCAGTTCTGATTTTAGATTTAGGAAGTGGATGGAAGAATATGGGGAAAGCTTTTTATGTAACTGGGCTTGTAATGATATTCTATGATGTTTCGATATATGATATTTTGCTACCTCTGTAATTTATACTCACTGGTCATTGATGCCTTCTTTTATGTGACAGGTGTCTAAATGGAAGCTCTCTCATAGGGTATGTGCTTTAAATCTGTATAGAGATCTACTGAGGTGCTACTACACAGTTCTCACCTGATGTTAATGAATTTTCTTGCCGGCTATATTCTAGCCATTTGGTCATATGACATTTTCATGGTGTTGCTAGAACCTTTTCACTCCTTTGAAGATTCCTTTGTTGAATCCTCAGGTCCAGCAATTTTTTTCAAGGCTCATGTGACCTACAACAATGTTGCCAGTGGTAACTACTTCATTGTCATATTGTGTCTTTCCTGTCATCTCTTTTTATTATTATTTTTTCTGTATTCAGGATCAAAGAGCATCATTAAGTCTAATATCTATGTATTGATATAAGCCAGGAATGAAAAAGTAATCTTTTCTTGTGAGTTCTTTTAGTATGTAGGGATCATTCTCTTGGCTTGCAGCACCATAGGGAGGGGTACTCTCAAAAGAGAGACTGGCCTCAGTTGTTTTCAATTTTCTGTAGAATGTGAGGGTACTTATTTCCTGCTTGTTCTCTTTTTTGGGGGTCCCAGTTTTCAAATTCTAGGTAACAAAAATGTATTATCAAATATTCTCTCATATATACATCAAAATATTTGATGTATTTGATATACATCAAAATAGTCTAATCCATATTATTTATTCTCTAAACCAAAATAACAAATCCCCAGTCTATAAGTGAAGTCTGTGGGTTGATAGAAAATAGAAAGCAAACTTTGTGATCAGTGCAGCTGTGCGTATATTTAGACAATAGATTTAACCAGAAGAAATACTTTTCTTAGGCATATTTATATTCTATGGAAAGACACATCTCATAGAATTTGGGAAAGTTAAACAGGGGAAAATATAATTGATATACATTAAACTTAATAGAGTAAATGTTGGTTTACCCTTTACTAGGGTATGATGTCTGTGTAATATAAAATGTATGAAAGATTCTGCTTCAGCACATTCTAGTATCATAGTAGTGCTTCACGAACAATTGAAAGAGATAACTCAGAAAATGTCTTACTAAAGTAATTTATCTTTATGTGTTACTTTAGGAATAAATTGCCTTCTGGAACTTTTATCAATTGGTTTTAAATATATGCACTTGTGTATACATGCACATGTAAATGTATTATATAGATAATAGACTTTTTTTTGTTTCCGTCTTAATCTCTTCCAGTAAGATATTCATCTTGGCAACTGCAATTTTGCCAGTGACAGGATTTTCAGTACATTTCAGCATTCAGGGTGAAATATTTGAGTTTTTAAAAATTATTTAATGGTGTTTACCTTTACTTGGATAAGAAGATGGTTTCTCCCTGTTATCTTTTCTAGCATTTGCATTTAGAGATTCTTTAAGGTAAAGAGTCATGAATGGAAGGTGTAGAATCATTATCAAGAGCAAAACCTTGGACCCTTGTTTAAGTATGTATTGAGTCAGAACATTAGAAGTTATTTGGGCTTTGTTTTATTTATGATAGTGAAAGTGAAAATCATAACATACATCAAGAAATAATATGCTGCTGAAGATGTAAAGATTTGAAACAATCTGGGACTGATTCTTTTTAACTAGAAATTTGTTTTAGACAGTGCTCTCAATTGTACAGTACTTGAAATTGTGTGTGATTATTTGTCGTTAATAATGGGCCAGTTTTACTTCTTTGATTATGCCACTTTGAATTTTTGAAAATTTGTATATATAGATCTGAGGCTTTTCTAATTACTTTCTGTGGTAAACAGAATTTTATAACTAAACAAATAAGATTTCAAGGAACATGTAATTTTAAAAAATTACATTGGAAACTCTCCTTAACATTCAAATGTATCAAATGCATCTACTCCTCGGTTTTTGTGAATATTTTAATGTTCTGGTTTGTTGTTAAGAAATATGATTTAATAAACCACAGACAATTTCATATTATATCTCAGGCTTTTAAATAATTCAAATATGCTCCTCTCTATTTAATCAAAATGTTTGTGGTTTGAGGAGGAGAATGGGGAAGAAATTAATTAAAATCTTTTATAATAGTCTGTATGCAAGATAGTTTACTAGGTTCTTTAATTTCAGTTATTTTTAATAGCTAGAAGAGCTGTTTTCTTCTCTGTCAGATTTTTTGTTGTTGTTGTGACGCATTCAAGCCTCTTATCTTGAAACATATTAAGCATACTTATTTAAAAATATTTTGTCTAATAATCCTACTCTGTTGTTTCTGCTGGTTCTCATGCCACCTGCTTTCTTGAGTGTTTGGTGAATGCTTATTTGTTGTTGTTAACTATTCTTAGCAATTTATCTGAGGGAATTTTTGAAACCTGGGGTAGAGGTGGTTTCTTTCAGAGTGGCTTCGTAATAAGTGGTCGTTTTTAGCTTGGAACATCTTAAAACTGAGTTCGTGGCTTGAGGTTCTTTGATCTGCCCAAGAATGAATTCAGGTTGAACATCTGCTTGAAGGTCAACTTGTAGTTACGAATTCCCCAGATCTTTTTCACCTTCTAAGTGTGTATATTGGAAATTGTCAAAGAGTGAGGGAGTGTTTTTCTCTTATATTGGTGGTTCATTGAAGATAGCCTGATTGAGATTCTTCTTCAGGTGCCCACCCAAGGCAGGAAGGTCATCAAATGCTTCAAGGTAAACATCCCCCTATATGCTCAGTTACCAGGTTATTCCTTTCGGTTCCTGCAATTATTTAGGTTTATTATTTCCTTATCAGCTAGCAGATGCCATTGAAGAACAAGTTTTTAATACTTTTTTTCTAACATATTTAACTGTTTCAGGAAGGAGGGCTGATTGAGTTACCTAGTTTATATTGTCAGACATAAAGTATCCAATTTTTTTTTTAACAAGATTTTGGTACATATTTCCTCCAGCAACCCAGGAAAAATATACATGTTTTATAATCATTTCAGGAATGACAGAACTTGATGAAAGTCATGCAGCTAGTAAGTAAAGAAATTAATCTGTACTCAGGTCTGTCTGACTCCAGAGTCCATGCTCTATATCATATACCACTGCCTCTCATGGGTTTACATTCTTCGCTCCAAATACTTGAGTTACAAGGTAGTGTTTATTTTGTAGATGAATGTTGGTTGATATAAAGAAATGAAATTTTGAGTTACTAGCTGCTAGAAATTTTGGGAAAGAAGACATAATAACAGTTACTACATTTTAAAGAGTAATTAGCAGTACATGTCAAAAGCCTCATAAGTGCCGTAGGATTCCCTAAATAAATGTAAATATTTTATAACTTACCTAAATCTCTCGTTACCTTAATATTATCTGCCTACCTTTCCTCAAGATCCTAGCTTTTCCCAAGTTCCCTTCTTTATTGTCACCTTTTTCTTGATTTTCTGATTTAGCAATCTTATCACTATTGCTGTTTGGTTGGGAAATATCACACAGTAAATATCAAGAAACTCTTCATATATTTCAAATTCACACAGAAATGGGCATAAAATTTATGAAGTTTTCTTTGGCAAGGATATAGTAGTGCAGAGAGCTTACTGGACTGTTTTAACAAGTATGACCCATTCATCTTGTTCATGAAAAATAGTTGCTTAAAATATTATCAGGTCTTTTGCATTTTGAGGTAACTATTACAGATTTAGTATATTTGGGGTAAAGGAAAGTTAATGAAGCAGACAACTAGAAATGAAACAGGTATAGAAGAATAACCATATACAAAATAGAAGTGATGCTTAATATTCTACAGATTGGGTTACTCTAACCACTATCAAAGTATTTAAATCAAGCAAGGCATGTAAACATCATAGGATAACGTAAATAAGAAAAACTGTAAAATGTTCAAAGGCGTTTTCCATAAATTACATTTAAAATTGATTATATTATTTTATTTTATTATTTATTTGTTTATTTTTGGGGGGAGTTAGAGTCTCACTCTGACGCCCAGACTGGAATGCAGTGGCCGCTCCCGGCCACCACAGCCTCGACCTGCTGGGCTCCCCCAATCCTTCTGCCTCAACCTTTCAAGTAGCTGGAACTACAGGCGTGCGCTACCACGCCCGGCTTATTTTTTTGATTTATTGTAGAGATGAGGTCTCACCAAGTTGCCTAGGCAGGTCTCGAACCCGCGGGCTCAGGCAATCCACTCACCTCAGCCTCCCAAGGCACGGGATTACAGGCTGAGCCACCGAGCCCGGCTGATTACATTATTTTAACAGGTTTCAAAATTTTAAAGCAAATGTATATACCTTAATTATTGGTTTTGGATTATAATGAAGTTGGCATCTTTTTGCAGAGTTCTTTTGGAAAGACAAGTTTAATTGAAGGCAAGTGTTTTTATAGGAACTGAAATTGATTTATTTCCATTTTCAAGTAATTATTGAGCTTACCCTATGTAGAAGACACTTCCAAGCAGTTTTGAAGATTATCCCTAGGTTCTAGCTTTTGTGGTGGGGAAAAAAAATGGAATGTTTATCTAAGGATTGGTATCTTATGGAAGATTTAAAATGTATCATTTAGCCTTTTAAAAAATGGATAAATGCATTTATTTTTGCTGTGTTCTAATATAGTGATATTTTCTTTATGGCAGTGATTTCTTTTTTTCCACAATTTTTGTTGAGGCAGAAATTTCCAGTGTCAATAAGAAATGACAAGTGAGAAAAAAGAAGATAGTAAATTCTGTTTCTCAGTATTTGTCATTTTATTTGAGGTTTGTTTTTTTTTTTGAGTCGGAGTCTCACTCTGTCACCCAGACTGGAGTGCAGTGGCCGCTCCCGGCCACTGCAGCCTCGACCTGCTGGGCTCCGGCGATCCTTCCGCCTCAGCCTTCTGAGTAGCCGGAATTACAGGCATGCGCTACCACGCCCAGCTGATTTTTTTTTTTTTTTTTTATTGTGGAGATGAGCTCTCACTGCCCAGGCGGGTCTCGAACCCGCGGGCTCAGGCAATCCACTCACCTCAACCTCCCAAAGGCGCGGGATTACAGGCTGAGCCACCGAGCCCGGCTGTTTATTTGAGTTTTACCATTTTTGCTTCCATAGCCTTTTCCAAATTATAGAATTAATCTCCTCATTAGCTAAGAGGTGAGGTAATAAATAATAAGGAAGATAATGTAGCAAAATAATGAAATAATAATAGTTAATACTTAATGAACATTTACTATTTGCAAGGCATATTCAGTGCACTATGCATATTTTATTTAGTCTTCTCAAAAACTTTATGAAGACTGGTCTATTCTTATGGATAGAAAACTGAAGCCCACAAAGTTAAATCATTTTTCCAGGGTACTTAGTTATAATCATTGCAGCCAGATTAGAAATGTGTGTGTGTGTGTGTGTGTGTGTGTGTGTGTGTGTGTGTGTGTGTGTATCACTCTGTGTATGGTTTAGTTTTAATGGTAACTCTTGTTTTGATAACAATATATTAAACCTGGAATTTGAAGCTAATGATAATATAGTTTTGTTAATAGCCTTCAAAATAACTGTGGTATTTTCTTAGAAATTGTGACTGGTATTATGATTATGTATTATTTCTTTAACTTAAATACTGCTTAAACTCTTTTCTTCTGCCCTTAGAACTATTATAGAATACTTTTCTGAGTCATAATATTTTTTCTGTAAGAATGCCCATTTTGTGATATCTTTATTTAATAACTCCACCTTCAATTTGCATTCTCATGCTTCTTTTTTCATCTGTTGTATTTTCATCACCTATCAAGGATTAAAGAAGATTAAAAAGAAAACTAATGAATGAGAGAAGTGGAAGTACTTGCTTTAAGTTAGCTAATCTCATTTGTTGGTAATATTTTGTGTTATGAAGTTAGTTTGATTCCACACAGTGTTTTTTAGTTTGTATTATGATACAATGATCATTGCTAGCTTACGAAAATAAATAAGTGAGCCATAATCCACCTATTCTGTTGTCTATCAAGTCTCCTGTTATTTTTGGGCTTCATATCACATTGAATTTTTTTTTTTTTTTTTTTTT
>NW_007249217.1:179210-196808 GCF_000164805.1 Carlito syrichta
TCACCTCAGCCTCCCAAAGGCGTGGGATTACAGGCTGAGCCACCAAGCCCGGCTTCACATTGAATTTTTAAAGTTGTTTTTTCATGGAAGCCAATAATTGAATGACTGTATAGACAAAAAAAAAAAAAAAAGGCAGAAACAAAAGGAAGATAGTGGTAGACTATAGAAGTAGGAGTATACTAGGACAGCAGCAGCTATAAAAGAAGAGAAAGTGGTGAATGGAGGAGCAAAGGTTAGAGTGTCTTGTGAACCATTGAAGGATGGGAAAGGTGATTAACAGAACTCAAGCACAACACTGTAGAATACCAAAAACCCATCAGTTATAGGATAGTTCTACAGTGTCTGTTTTGGGGGCAGAAGAGGACTCAAATAACTACTTAATTATCAAAAAGGGTGACATATCACTCTTTAAAAAGTACAAGAGTCTGGGTACAGTGAGTATAGATGGAAAGCAAAGTCAAACAGTTATTGTGAGTTTTTTTGATACAGAGAAACACCAGTGACAGATGTGAATCCTCTTAGCATGGTCTTTTTCAAAGTTACAGGACTCCTGCTGACTTTAATAGCTCTTAACTTTTATCTCGTAATATCTACACCTGTAGCTACTTTTCCATACATCATCATTAATTGATAATCGCAGTGATGAACCTGACTCATCAAAATATGTTTAAATTGTGTTCATTATATTTAATAAGTTAAGTGTATGTTTGCACTTTGGGAAGTCGAGATGGGAGGATCATAGGAGCCCAGGAGTTTGAGACCCACGCAGGCAATATAACGAGACTTCATCTCTACAAAAAAATAAATAGATAAAAATTTAACTGGGCATGAGGATATGCACCTGTAGTCCTAACTACTCAGGAGGCTGAGGCAGAAAGGATCTCCTGAGCCTAGGAGGTCAAGTCTGTAGTGAGCCGTGATAGTGCCACTGCTCTCTAGCCTGGGTGGAACGCTGACAAAAAAAATTGGGAAGAGGCCTTAAAGGGTCAAGTTTATATGTTTATCTCACAGAAACACTAAGTCAAACATACCAGATGAACATATTTTTATGACTAAAATAGTCCTTTACAACATTATTTGTATGTTATATAGTTAAATAGGATTGATTATTGCCAGTTTCAAAGGCTTTGAAGTGCAGCAGAACTGGGTTTGAATTCCTGTCCTGCTTTTTGCCAGCTCTGTTTTTTTGTGTAAGTTCCTTGATCTCTCTGTTTTAGAATTTCCCAATATGAAAAATTAATATGTTATTGTGTGTTGCAATGAGTGGTAACAAGTGATGATATATGTAAAACGTTTATCAAAATACAGGCTAAGCCTTCAGTAAATGGTAATGTTTCACTGTAAAGCAGCATGCAGTTATAAAATAATGTAAGCAATTAGTTCTTGGTTTTTATAACAGTGTTCATTTGCCAAAGAAGCATAATTTAAGTTTACATAGAAATTACTGGTAAAGCTAATTGTAATAAAAATGGTTTAACATTTTTATCCTTTCTTAAAAAGTCACTATTGTGCATACATTTATAAGCATGAATTTGAAGATGTCTATGTAGGGGAAAAGTTGGAACTTTTGTGTTGAGAGAAGAGTTACTCCATAGTGCATATATACCAATTCACTTTTTTTTTTTTTTTGAGTTGGAGTCTCACTCTGTCGCCCAGACTGGAGTGCAGTGGCCGCTTCCGGCCACCGCAGCCTCAACCTGCTGGGCTCTGGCGATCCTTCCGCCTCAGCCTTCCAAGTAGCTGAAACTACAGGTGCGTGTTACCACGCCCAGCTAATTTTTTGATTTATTGTAGAGATGAGGTCTCGCTGTCCAGGCGGGTCTCGAACCCGTGGGCTCAGGCAATCCACTCACCTCAGCCTCCCAAATGCGCGGGATTACAGGCTGAGCCACCGAGCCTGACTCCAATTCACTTGTTAAAATATCCTTTATTAGAACTGAAAATACATTATAACCTAAGAGATTATAAAGCAGGAGAGAAGAAACTGATCAGGGAATTGAAGAATGAACGTTGACTAATTGTGTCATTTAAGTTTCTTACTGCCAACTAAGTACTCTATTTTAAATTTTACTCTTTATTTTTATAAGACCAAAGAAATAATAGGCTCTGTTTACAGAAAAGCCAAAAGCAGTTACAATTTCTGAGAGGAAAAAAGCATTAGGAATTAGCAGGTTTCAGAGAAAGGGGCAAATAAGGTGTTGTGATTTGGCAGTGCTGCATAATATTTAAAAGCTTAGTCTATGGAGCCAGACTTCCTCCTGAATTTGAATCCTTTTCTTCCACTTGAATGGTAGCTGCATGAACTCGAGCAGTTTACTTAATCTGTGCTTCAGTTTTTCATGTGTAAAGTAGGGATAATAACAATACCTTCCTAAAGAAATTGTTGTTGAATTAAATTAGTAAATTTGTGTAAAGCAATTGGAATAGTGCCAGACACCTTGTAAGTGCTGTGTATGTTAGCTACTGTATTTTCATCAAATCCAAAGTACCTATCGTTTGTTAGATATACCATTACTTTGTGTACTACTAAGGAAGAAAAATGTTATGAGACAATGCGTGTCTTAGAATCGATGCAATTAATAAGAGGTTGAATAGATGAATAACATAGCTTTTTGTATTTTAATTCTTTTCAAGGATAATGTTTAACTTACTCTTCTATGTTGTCTTGCTTATATTTAATTGACTTATGAATTACCAGATAAAATAGTAGCATTACTATTTTTAGCAGAAAAATAGAACAAATAACAAACCAAGCTATGTATGGAAATACTAGTTTACATAAGCCTTGTGTATTTTTGTCAATTTATGTTTTTTGTTGGAGAAATTTTTATTTTGAATTTGTAAGGTGAATGCATTTGGTATTTGGAATTTCTTAATTTTGAACACATATGTATGTATCTCTAATACATTAATGATAATAAGGTATTATAGTTATGTGCTTCAGACCCTGCAGAATCCTGAAATGTTTTCCAAATAATGAAAGACAATAGGTTGTGCTCAATAGGTTTATAATCCTAATAGTAGAGTAAAGCACTAAGGATTATGAGTTCTGGAACTAAATTGCCAGGGTTCAAATCTCATCTCTGTCACTTATTGACTCGCTTTGTTTGCTCATCTGTAAAATGGTGAAAGCAACAGTCCATACCTCACTGTTGAAGTTTATGTGTCAATTTGATCATCACATTTTAAATTTTTTAAAGTGAATCAGTTTTATTGTATAGAATTCCTAGTAAACCAGATCATTGTATTTTTTACTCTTCTTTCAAAATTGTATATTTCATGTATTTTAACCTTAAAAATAGCTCTCGAATTAGCTTCTTAGGATGAAAACCCCCATGTTAATTTATTTTCCATTTATCACTTCTTAGCCAATATAGAAATATTTAAAGACATTGTGAATAGTTTGAAGTTCCTGAAATAAAGTATAGGGTATACGTGTTTTTTTAAAATTACTTAGGAATCATTCACATATCTGGCAACTTTAATCATAAGGAATGCAGCTACGATTTTATATCTTGATCTTCATATTGGACTATATTCATAGACTTAAAACTGTATTTTTTGGTTTCCAACGGACTCGAGAAAATGTCTACAAAAAGAGTATTATGAGTGGTCTGGGTGTGGAGATCCTACCCACGTAACCAGAATGACTCTGATTTACTTGTTGACTTTTTGATGTCCCTGTAAAAATACGAAAACAAAACAAAATAAAAAACGAATTCTGGATTAAAATTGAAAAATATTGGACTTTTTAACTCTAAAGTTACTGAATTTTTGGATATTAATAGAACAGGCCTGAGAAAATTCTCATAAAGCCCATACATTTATACTTTAGCAATTTATTGTTAGCTAGGTGCTCAAAATCTGTTGACTGAAATTGTAACTTTATTTTATATTCTCAGTAATCATAATTTATGTCATTTTTTTAGAGTTTATTCAACCTCAAAAGAATTCTAATTGTGTGATGTCTTTTTCTTAAAAGTGAGTAACAGACTTGGGAAGAGTGAGCCTTAGCAGAAAGCGTTTTAGATGTTAGACAAGACCTGGGTTGCTACTTAATAACTAAGTGACCCTAGTGTGAAGTTATTTAATTTCTGATCCTTGTTTTCTTCAAATGTAAAGTGAACTCAATTACATTTATTTTACAGGATTGTTAGAATTAAATGAAGCAACATGTATAAAGCACTTATCATAGTTCTGATCAAGTTGTGAAAGTTATTTCTCTTGCCTCTCTAGGTAGGAGCAGGGCCAGAAATTGAATTCAAGTCCTGTGTTTTTGTCATTATAGCCAGCGTACTTGATTTCCCGCCTCACATACAGCTTTAACAGTTGTAGATAGCTGGGCTTGGTGGCTCACCCTGTATTCCCGCGCTTTGGGAGGCTGAGGTGAGTGGATGCCTGAGCCCTCGGGTTCGAAACCCGGCTGGGCAACTTGGCGAGACCTCATCTCTATAATAAATCAAAATGAGCCGGGTGTGGCAGCGCGCGCCTGTAGTTCCGGCTACTTGGAAGGCCGAGGCGGAAGGATCGCCGGAGGGAGCGGCCACTGCACTCCAGTCTGGGCGACAGAGTGAGACTCCAACTCAAAAAAAAGAAAAAAGTTGTAGATATATTAGAAACAGCTGTTACCACAACCATGGGAATGGAAACATAGCTACAGACACAGAAAGAAGAAAAAGAAAATAAGGCGTAAGGGAGGGAGGGAGGACGGCGGGAGGGAGAGAGGGGGAGAGGGAAGGAAGGAGGGAGGGAGAGAAAGGAGAAGAAAGACAGGTATACCTGGGGCCAAATTTTAATGTAGCATAGACCATTCTCATATATTCTAGAAGTCTTGATACCAGAACAAAAATTGGTGTCCACAGTAGTCAAGAAGGTAAGAAATGATACCTAATCACTCAAGAATACATGTGGTAACCTTTAAATATATATATATATTATTATGACTGGTGAAAAAAAGGAGAGTTTCATCACTTAAAGGTTTACAAAGGGGAACACCCTCCCCCACCAAAAAAAAAACCAGAATTATCTTTTGGAGGACCCTTGTCTTACACTCAGAATTTGTTCCTCTAGATCAAGTGGTCAACCAAAGTTTTTATGTGGAAGTTTTTAGATGGTTGCATCATGATTTGGGGCAGACAGGCAAGTGGTTTTTCCACCATGGCCCCTCAGCTCCCCACACCATGCTGAGTGTTCAGCAGTTGACTTGACCTTGTGCCCCACCCTACCTATTCACCCAAACTTTCCCCAAGTGATGTTTTTTTGTTTCCCCTATGAAAAAAATCCTCAAAGGGAAATGTTTAGCCAATGTGGAAGAGGTGAAACAAAAAAACAGCAGAAGTTCTAAAAGGCATCAGAATCTACAAGTTCAAAAGCCATTTTCAGCAGTGATAAAGTACCTTGATAGGTTTATTGCATCAAAGTTTAAACATGTAAGAATAAATACTCAATTTTTTATAAATAAATTCCAGTTTGGGGGAGTTCCCCCCACCACCTTGGGTATTTCAACTCATCCTCCCAAAGTGCTGGAATTGCAGGCATGAGCCATCACACACAGCTTATTTCCATATTTTTAAATAACATGTCTAAGTTACTCTTTATTGATTTTATCATTTTTTTCTCTATCAATTTACTTCCCATTTTACTAGTTGGGGATTTACTACTCTTACATTTATATTGCCTCATTCTCTCAACATAAGTTTCATAGAATCAGCACTATAACAATAATATATTGTTTCTTTTTGAGCAAGCAACATGGTATGATTGTTTTCTTCCTCTTACAACATTTTCATTTTCTAGAATTGGTAATTGCCTCAATCTTATTTGCTTATTTCTTGTGTACCTACTGTTTTGCTTTTACCTTCTGAATGTTTCAACAGATCTGTTATGGGTATATCAGTGTTTTATTTTTGAATGCCCAAACATGGCTGTAGACTGTATCAAGTGTGTCTTTTTTTGTGGATATGTTTCCATAATAGTCCAATCTTCAGTGTAGATGGGTTGCTTTGAAGGCTTGATTCATTGCAGACATCTTGGGACTTCTGGCTTTCTCCAGCGCTAGTTCCTTTGTATCCTGAATCTCATGCTTCCCCTTTTTTTATCCTTTGTTTTGCAGAAATATGCTTTAGCCACACCCTATAAAGGAGTCATAGCAGTTTCTATACTTACATATGTTGTTATCCTCACATTTAACTGAATATAAGCTAATGTATGTAATAATAGGCTGAACTTGATATTTTCCTCAGAATTATGAAGGTCCTCCCTTATGTTCTTTCATTCTACTGTTCGCTGTCACTATATGGGTCATATGTTGAGCTGGATATGTCTTCGGTTTTCTTTATTTTTCTCATTTTTTAATTCTAGTTATTAGGATATTTTCTAGACTGTCTTTCATTTAATGTATTATTTCAGCTGTTTTATTTTCTATTGTTTCTCTAGTTATTTTTTTACATGACATATTTTTCTTATTTTGTGGCTATAATTCACTAATTCTCATGTCTTTGAGAATGTTAATAATAATTTTGTCTGAAGATTTCTTCTGCTTTTTATATTGTATTTACTCTGAAAACTTGTATGTACTTATTTATGTAGGTTTTATTCTTTCATGTTAGAGGCCTTAGCTTAATGTGGTGCTACAAGTTTAGTTGGAAGCTGTGTGTCTGGTGGCAGGATTTGTTGCCTAGATGACTTCATTAAGATGGTAACGCAAAGAGCCAGAATTTCTGTTAGGAAGTTCTGTATAATGGTAGCTATATGTCTGTTATCTAGTTTCTCAAACTTTTGCCAGTAGGTTTTCAGATATTCTTTCTGGATAGTATGAATCTGCCTGCCAACATTTAGAAACCACTTCAAGTCCAATTTAACCTTGTCCTTTGACTCTTCTCTCTGTTATACCTGGTAATTATAATTCAGGAAAATTTCTGGATCGAGATATCTAATACTCTGAATTTCTAGGGGTAAAAGAGGACATGTGGAGTAGGGTAGAAAACCTGTGTGTCAGAATGTTTGCTATAGACTTTTAGAGTATCCCTCAATATTTATTCAGCACTAAGATTACTTGTTTTTTGAGGTCTCATCAGTCAGATTATCTTGATGTTTATTTTATTTATTTATAAATTTTTATTTTAAAGATATGAGGTACAATTCAGGGTTAGGTATGCAGACATTGATTATGCAGATACCCTTGTTAAGGTGTGCCCCTCTTTCCCCTAGAAGTTTCCCTCAACTGCCAATCCCTTTCTTACATAGTATTATGATAATTGTTCAAGGTCCGCTTATGAGTGAGAACATTTGGTATTCTGTTCTTTGTTTTTGTCATACATCACTGAGTATGATTGACTCTAAATCCATCCAAGTTGCTGTGAAGTCCATTTGGCCTTTATGGCTGCATAATATTCCATTGTATATATGTACCACATTTTTTATATCCAGTCCAGCTTCAGTGGACGGCATAGTTGGTTCCATGTTTTTGCTATTGTGACTAGAGCTGCAACAAACATACATGTGCAGGTATCTTTTTTGTAGATCTTGATGTTTATGTTGTCCTTCTTTTTTGTCACTTAATTTTTAGATTCCTCTGCTGTGCAGAATGAATCGCTGGCCTTGTGCCTGAGTTTTTTATTTCTAAAATTGTGTTGAATTTCTTGTTTGCTATTGTTTCTCCATGATTTTTTTTTTTTTTTTTTTTGCCCCTCTAGTTTTTTTTTTTTTTTTTAATTTTTAAAGATTTGGGGTACAATTCAAGGTTAGGTATACAGATGTTCATTATGCAGGGTACCCTTGTTGATGAGGTGTGCCCCTCTCCCCTGGAAGTCTCCCACTTCTGCCAGTCTCTTTCTTATAGTATTATAACAATTGTTCTCTGTCCGCTTATGAGTGAAAACATGTGGTATAGTACCTTGCCACTTTACTGGTGTCAGAAGGGAGTGGAGTTCAATGTGTGTGCTCCTCTGCCATACTTAGCAACAGCATCTAGCATTTAGGGGGTGGTTTACTATATGTTAGACTTAAGTGCTTTAATATGATTTTCATTTAATTCTCAAACAAATCCCATTAAATATACTACTATTACCTTTATTTTACAAACGGGGAAACAGGATGATAAGTAACTGCCCAATAGCACATAACTTGTAATGATTGAAAGATTTGAATCCAGGAACCTGCTTCTAGGACTTGAGGTCTTGGAGTTTTTTTTCCCCATCAATATGGACCAGAAAGTACAGTACTTCTTCATGAAATCTAGAGCAACTTAAACTTACATCACATCTTTAAAATCACTTTTAAATAAAGCAGATCACTAGATTTTTATATAACTAAATTAAGTGAAAACCTACCAGCTTATAAATATGCAGCATATACACATATATACAAATATATGGAAGTTATAATTTACTAAGAGAAGAATATTTTTTTTCCAGTAACAACAAAACTTTAATATAAGCTATTAATTACCACTTAACACAATCTTCCTAAGTGTTTTTTATTTAAGAATTGGCATTTACTGACTGAACTAGGACATAGTGTTCTAACTCACTAGGGATAATTAAATAGAATCAGAGTACTAATATGTTTTAGTTGATCTCATTAGAATTTTTTTTGTTTAAAAAATTAGGAGTAGTATAAATATAATATTTATTTGCAAGATTTAAAGATTGTAAACAAAACTGTTTTATTTCTTTAAGAAACATTCTCTCTAAGCACTTGAAATTTTAAATAGAAATTTAATTGTACTTAGTGTGTCACCAGTTAAAAATACACTTTATTCAATATAGTTTGATTTTTTTCTTTTGTAATAAGTCATTTCTACTTTATGTAATTTTTCTATCCCTCTTTCTTTAGTGTAGATAGAAACCAATTGCCTTCCTGCTGAGGATATAATTTCTGAATCTAGACAATGTACTGTCAGCACAGTGAAGCAGGAAATTATTCTCCTGTGTCAGCTGCTGCTGTTAAAGAATAAAGAAGGTTTGTGGTAGGATGCATTTCTATTATCTCTACTCACGAATCTTATATGACATGCAAATAAATTTTAAAATCAAGAGAGTTCAAAGTATTTGGTGCCAAAAGTTACTTTTCTGCTCTCAATTCTTCTACTCCCTCTAAAAATTCTAAGTGTAGTCCAAAATGCGGTGTGTTTTTTGTTTGTTTGTTTGTTTCAGTATCAGTAGTACGCAAACTTATTCGGCTTATTCAAGTAAATAGAGCATTTGGAAATCTTATTCTTCAGAACACTGGGCATATTGGTTTATTAAATTTAGTAGGTAATAGCAGCAACAGCAGTAGTAATAATAATAGTAGTTATATGCCTTTTACTGTGAGCCAGAGGTGATGATAACTGCATGCTTTTCATATAACTGAATTAGTTCACACAATAAATGTATGAAGAAAAGATGGCATGGAGATCAAATACTTTGTTCAAATTGTGTGTGTATCTTTATGTAACTATGTTAATGTATGTCTGATATATGTATATACATATGCATGTAAGTATATATATTTTTTAATGTCTATAAAACTAGAGGCAGAGATGAGATTTGCTTACCGTCTACTCCCAAGGTCTGTCCTTATAATTACCATGTTAGGCTACTAGCATTTTACAGAATTTTATACAAAATCTGGTAGATTCTAGTATAGGCAATTGATAGGTATTATCAAATATAAAAAATTTGATAAAATTCTCAAAATCAGGCAATTTTGTCCCCAGTTTAATTTTTTCTGTAAATTGAAGAAGACTGTTATTGCTTGATCTTTACTTCTAAAAGCCTCCAGGAGTTATAGAATACCACTTTGTTTGACAGTCTTTGTTCTGTGTCTTTGTGTGGCATAGACAGAAAGCAATTTATATTTCCTTATTCAATAATGCTTTCTTCTTACTAAATTAACACAATTACTGATTTCAGTATTATAATTCTACAACTTTGTGGTAGATCAAACTATAATATTCTTTTTCATTTGAGAAAATTATTATTTAAAGGCATGTATTATTAAATATGACAAATCACATTATAGTCATTTTAAGAAGTTCTGAAGAATTCATGTTAATTTGAGGCATTCTTAAAGTAGGGAAATAGTCTTAGAGTCATGATAAAATGTATATTTATTTTTGGTATCATTATAAAGTGTAAGTTTGGCATATGTTCTATCTTTTAAATTTAAATTTTTTGATTCATAATAGACATATATTTTCAGGGTACATGCAACAATTAAATATTCATAAAATTTGTGAAGACCATATCAGCGTAATTGAGAAATATATCACTTCAAATATTTGCCTTTATGCTAGAAACATTAAAATTATTCTCTGGTGGCTATTTTAAAATATATTATTATTTTAATCTGTAGTCACCCTACTCATCTGTAAAACAGTAAGTCTTATATCTTCTATCAATCTGTTTTATGTGTCCAGTAACCAACTGATCTTCGTACTCCCTTTCACCGTACTCTGCCCAGCCCCTGGTAGCCAGTTGCTTTCTATGTTACATGGGATTTCACATATGAGTGAGAACATACAATACTTTTTTTCCTGTGCTTGGGCTTAATTTCACTTAACATAATGGCCTCCAGTTCTATCTGTGTTGCTACAAATGGAAGAATTTTCTTTTTTATGGCTATGTTGCATATAACTTTTCTTGACTGTAACTCACAGATATTTGGGTTTGGAAATATGAACAGTAATTGATAAAAGAAGATCTCAAATAGAAATCTGTTCACATAATGTAAAAGTGGCATTAAAATATATAGTTATCCCATTTTAAAAAAAGGTGGTTATATAACATCCCCAGCATTATAGTAACCAGTAGAGTATTCAACAAATGAGGAAAGTAAAAATAAATTGCACATTTGTTGGATTCCAGATCAAACTTTATCTGTCTAATTATGCTATTTAACATAGCCACCAGTATGTTTTATATTTTCCTAAAATTAATGGC
The DNA here is from genome assembly GCF_000164805.1 of Carlito syrichta. Lineage (NCBI taxonomy): Eukaryota > Metazoa > Chordata > Mammalia > Primates > Tarsiidae > Carlito > Carlito syrichta. The sequence continues at coordinate 190,136 of NW_007249217.1, forward strand.
CATTTTTTAAAAGAAAAATGTATTATAGTCATATAAGGGACTAAAGTTTGTTAAATAGGAGCTTTATATAGGGTAATGATTGCACAGGTATATGGATAAATCTACACACTTTAGAGAAATAAGGGTAGAAAACTGTTTTCTTCTCTTGGTGAAAATGTATCTCAAACTTAATTTAAAATTCTCTCCTTATAAATTTTCTATAGCATCCAAGTGAGATGCATAATATGTAGGAAGGGATGGAAAAATTATCTTTGAGTTCTTTTAGTCAGAATTTTTTTATTTTACTCTGTTCAAATAATAGTAACTTGTTCTTTCCAGTATCATGACGTAGGCTAGGGAATTATAAAATAAATAAGGTAAGTACTGCATGAATATTTTTAAAAATATAACCTCCCATATTGATATGTGTTCTTGGCATTATTTGGTTTTCTAAAAAGTGTAGAATTTTGTTAAATGTTTCAAAATGGCCTATCTAAACTTTTTTAAAATAACATTTTCTATATAGAGACTATACTTTTATTAAATTCATGCCATGGATCACCTTTATAAATATATGGCTTAATATGCACTATGATCTTACAAACTGGAAATGCTGCTTGAATATGAAGAAAGCACATTTGGATAGCTGTATATTCGAGATTCAACATTTTGAATGTATGTAATGCTTATTATACTTCTTCATTGTGTTCCATTTCAAGTGCAAGTGACCTTAAAATAGCCTTCAAATTGAATTTTTTGGGGGGAGGTAAGACTATAAAAATAGCTTTATAAATCAATACCAATAGAAAAATGAAGAACAAGAAAATATACCTTAATAAACTCATTTTTATATTGTTACTATTTTTCTCTAATTGCATTGCTTTCCAGTCATCATATTTTAAAATCATATGTAATTCATTTTTTTCCATGATTACTTTTAATAACTTCTATTGAAGAAAATAATATCGTCACCATTTTAATTTAGTTTTTTTGGCTTATTTTTATTTTTATGTCATTATCCTAAGCCCTTCGCGTCTCGACTTTCTTAATGGAATAACATTTTAAAATAATTAATAGACTTTTTTTAAAAGCAGTTTTAAATTTAGAGAAAAATTTAGCAGAAAGTCCAGAGACTTACCATATGTGTGTGTGTGTGTGTGTGTGTGTGTGTGTATTTATTTATTTTTGCTCTAGTTACCACTGTCTGTAGCACAATTTTTCTTATTAACATCTTGCATTAGTGTGGTAGTTGTTATAATTGATGAGCCAAAATTGAGATATTATTAACTAAAGTCTATAATATGTTTTAGGATTCACTCTTTATGTCTTACATTCTGTGGGTTTTTATGAATATGTAATGGCATATGTCTACAATTACAGTATCATATAGAATGATTTCACTGCCCTAATAAAGCCCTTTTCCACCTGTCCATCCCTTCCTTCTCATTTCCTGGTAATCACTGATTGTTTATTATCTCTATAGTTTTACCTTTTCCAGATCATCATTTAGTTAGAATCATGTAGTAATTATGTAGCCATTTCAGATTTGCTTTTTTTTCCCCTCGATTTAACAATATCATTGAAAATTTCTCTCTGCCTTTTAGTGGCATGTTAGTCATCTCTTTCTATCACTAAATTGTATTCCATTGTATAGATATAACATATCCACCTATGTTGAAGGCACTTTTTTTTACTTCCACTAAAGCTGCTATAAACATGTATTTGTAGATTTTCATGTGGGCATACATTTTAAATTCATTTTTATAAATACCAAGAAGCACAATTTCTATATTGTATGTTAAGACTTTGTTTAGTTTGGTAAGAAACTGCCAAACTATCTTCCAGAATGGCTGTACTATTTTGCATTCTCACTAGCAATTCCTTCATGTTACTTTGTAACCTCACCAGCATTTGGTGGTGGTGTCAGTGCTGTGAATTTGAGTCCTGCTAGTAGTTGTGTAATGATATCTCACTGTTCTAATTTGCACTGCCTTAATGATCTATTGTTATGGATTGAATTATGTCCCCCCAAAATTCATATGTTAAAATCCCAACCGCCAGTCCCTCAGATTGTGACCTTATTTTGAAATAGGGTCTTTACGGTAGTAATTAAGTTAAAATTAGGTCATTACAGTGGGTTCTAATCCATTATGACCATGTCCTTATAGAAGGTGAAATGTGTACACAGAGATAAGCATACAGAGACATTGCCATGGAAACGTGAACTGCCATCTACAAGCCAAAGAGAGAGGCCTGGAAAGATCCTTTACTCACATCCCTTGAAAGGAATCAACCTTGCCAACACCTTAATTTCTGACTTCTGACCTCTAAGTACGTGTGAAAAAAAAATTTAACTTGTTTAAGCCACCCAGTTTGTAGTACTTTGGTACGGCAGCCCTGATACACATATGATGTTGAGCATCTTTTCATATTTTCATTTGACATCAGTTTATCTGTTTGATGAGATGTTTGTTCAGATGTTTTGCCCATTTTTAAACTAGATTGTTTTCTAATTGTTGAACTTTAAGTTTGTTTTGGATATTTTGGATACTAGTACTTTATCAGGTATGTATTTTGTAATTTTTTTTTCAGATCTGTAGCTTGTCTTTTCATTCCTTGTGAACAGTATTTTCACAGAGCAGAAGTTTTTAATTTTAATGAAGTTTAATTAATCAATTTTGTTCTTACATGGCTCTCCTTTTGGTGTTGTAGCTAAAAGCCATTGTCAATCCCAAGGTCACCTTGATTTTCTCCTGTGTTAAACTCTAGGAGTTGTGAAGTTTTGTCTTTGATGCATTTTGAGTTAATTTTTGGGAAAAGTTTATAGTCTGTCTTCAGATTTTTTTCTTTTTTTTGCATATCCTTGCCTAATTGTTCCAGCACTGTTTGTTACTCCTGTAAATTGCCTTTGCTCCTTTGTCAAAGATTAGTTGACTATATTTATGTGGGTTTATTTCTGGACTCTCTTTACTTCTATTCCATTGTTAATTTATCTCTTACCTGTACCATACTGTCTTGATTACTAAAGCTTTATATGAGTCTTGAAGTTGGATAATGTCAGTCTTCTAACTTCAATTTTTTCTTCAATATTCTTGACCTTTTGCTTTTTTTAATATAAACTTTAGAATCAGTTTATTAATATCTGCAAAATAACTTGCTGGAATTTTGCTTGTATTGCATTGAATCTATAGACCAAGTTGGGAAGATCTGACATATTGCCAAGAGTGAGTCTTCTTGTCCGAATACATGGAATAACTATATTTACTTAGATGTTCTTTGATTTCTTTCACCAGAGTTTTGTAGTTATCCTCATATAGATCATGAACATATTACCAAAGTATTTCCATATATTTGGTATTAGAAGAAATACTTTTTACACAATTATAAGAAATATTAACACAAGTCTGAGAAATAGCCCCAGCATTTGTGCAATAACAAATTATTGTAGTAGACTATTTATTCCTGGCTTACTGTAAGTGATAATTATTGTTTGTTTGAATATTATTCAAGCTGGAAAGTTTAGAAGTATTTTATCACAATGAATTGGTTCTTGTCAAATCATCTAGGTTAATATTAAGTAATATTGAATTAACATTTTAAGTTTGGATGATTTGAATTTGTATTTTTTAATACTTTTCTATTGTAACTGATAAGATTTCTTTCTACAGCCTATGAGAAGGTAGACTAGAAAAAAAGTATAATTATAGAACATAGTTTTGTGTTTGACTCATATTACATTATTTTTATGACATTGTACCCTTGAGAAGGAATGGCTGATAAAATATGTATTGAATATACATGTCATAATTTAGGAGGATGAGTGATTATAAAATCAGTGGGAACATCACAGCTCAGTTACAAACATCAGTGTAAAAGGATTCTATAGTCTCTAAAGTTTGACATTTAAATAGCGATAAGACTGTGCACAGTTTAATCATGTAAAATACTGATTCCTTAATTTATTTAAAAGGAAATACCTGATTTTAAGATAATTTCTATTAAATATTAATTTATTATTAAATGACTAGGAAGAAAGCATGGAACTATGAGCCCCAGCAAAATATCCTCCGAAACTATGTTTAGATTATTGTAACATGAATATTGAAAGTTCTTCTAAAACAGAAAAACTATTTTTTTTTGTCTTTTTTACTATTTCCTTCTCTAGAGACTTTTTCATCTTCATGCTTCTAAGTTTGGTGTCTTAGAGAATTTTATTTTTTAGCTTCTATAAAACCTAGTATTTTCTATAAATGCACAAATATTTATATTTATGTTATTTGATTTATGTTCCTTATGCTTAATGTTTGTAATAAGACCTATTGCTATTTACAAATCATCAAATATTTCTATAACTTTATACAAGGGGAACACCTAAGAAATTTCCTATAAAAGGGCCACAGTTAGATAATTGCTAGTTGTTCCTAAGAATAAGAAATAAGAATATGATAATGTAGGTATTCAGCCTAGTATTTCATAGAATATTTTAGGAGGTGAATAGTCAAAATTACTTACTAACTCATTGATACTAACCATTTCATAATATAGTATAAATTAAAACTATGCTGAGATACCACTTAACTCCAGTCAGGATGGCCATCATCAGAAACTCAAAAAACAACAGATACTGGAGAGGATGTGGAGAAAAGGAAACACTTTCACACTGTTGGTGAGTGTGTAAACTAGTACAATCTCTGTGGAAAACAGTGTGGTGATTCCTAAAAGATCTAAAAATTGACCTTCCATAGGATTCAGCAATACCCCTTCTGGGAATATATCTGGAGGAACTCAGATCACTCTATATAAAAGGTACCTGCACACGCTTGTTTATTGCAGCATTACTCACAATAGCATAAAACATGGAACCGACTGTGCTGCCCTTCAAAATTGGATTGGTTGAAAAAAAAGTGGTACATATACACGATGGAATATTATGCAGCCATAAAGAAGGACAAAATTATGAACTTTACAGCAGCTTGGATGGATTTAGAGTCTATAATACTGAGTGATCTATCACAGAAACAAAGAACTGAGTACCACATGTTCTCACTCATTAGCAGACCCTGAACAATTATCATAAAACCATGAAAAAGAGATTGGCAGTTGAGGGAAACTGCCAGGAGATAGAAGGGGGGGGCACACTTTATCAATAAGGATACCTGATCTCAAACCAGGAGAAGTGGGGATCAAAGTGAGGTCCAAACTTTACCTGTACAATGACCATTTGTATATCTAAATTGTATCTCATATCATTAAAATAAAAATAATTAGATAAAAATTGAGATGGAAACTATTTTTTCCCTCCAATATGACCTTTGTTTATGTTTAGTCAAATCACTGTTTTTTGTGTCTTTACTCATCTCAAGAAGATGTCATGGCTTTCTGAGCACTTCAGTTTGACCTGTCTTTAACCTTGTAAACTCAGTTTAATTAGTTTGAATTTTAACCTGATATTCACCTTAAAACTCAACCTTTTATAGTCAATACCACTTTGACTTTTCTAGGAGACTCGAGTGTAGAAGAGGTTCAAGTCTAGTCATTCTCCTCTGCACGATCAAGTGAGTGGAGAGTGATCTGCTTTTTTGCTCATATTCCTATTTCTTCTCCTGAATGATGATGCATGAAGGGAAGAGATAGAAAGGGAAAACACTTTTTTACTTAAGAGGCACCTTTGTTGTTTCCTTTTTTCCTTTTCTGCTCCTTTGCCTCACACTGACTAGACATCTATTAGCTCTCTCATGAGGCACATTTTGTTTGTTTTTATGGGGGGGGTGTTATTTTTGGAGTGTCACACCATCTACTTCTAGACAGTGTTTTTCTAATCTTTCTCATAATTATAGCCTCTGGGCTATTTGGTCCTTGTTGACTGCAGACTCAAGTCAGCTGCTTTCAAGATCAGCATACTCTTTACTTTTGCAAATGTTGACTCCATTTTTTTCTACACCGTGTTCCAACTCCATGTCTTTCTGCCTTACCTCAAATAGACACAGGAAAAGAATTGAGCATTGGATTACAAGCAAGACTAACACACAAGCAGAGATCCAACTGAGAGATGAGATACTAGTCTTCCCTTTGGGTTAATCTTTTAGATATACTCTCACTTGGCAATGGCATTTTTAAAATACATTAAGCCAATGAAGTAAACTTTGATGATTGTTGATTGCCTCCCTCAAGATGAGAGCAAGAGAAGGCACTTCTGGATAAGAGGAAGTGAGAAAGGTAAAGACATTTAAATTATGGATGAATAGTTGACTCTCACTTGTTTAACACTATTTTCTGAGTGCAAAATACTTGATTGATTCCTCTTTTTTCTTAGTCTTGGGTTCTAATTGTCAATCCCTGGACAATGAGAAAAGTCCTATCTGATATCTTTTTATGTAAATTTTACCAGTGTTGCCTAGTAGTTCTGTTTTTCCTAGTTGCAGTCTATTCCTCCACAGCAGCTGGTGTAATCCATTTAAACAGGTTATATTATTCCTTTAATCAGAATACCACAGCAGTTTTCTTTCTTTTTTTTTTTTTTTTTGAGTTGGAGTCTCACTCTGTCGCCCAGACTGGAGTGCAGTGGCCGCTCCCGGCCACCGCAGCCTCAACCCGCTGGGGTCCGGTGATCCTTCCACCTCAGCCTTCCAAGTAGCAGGAATTACAGGCATGCGCTACCACACCCGGCTGATTTTTTTTTTATTTATTGTAGAGA
>NW_007249217.1:196867-236922 GCF_000164805.1 Carlito syrichta
CTCACCTCAGCCTCCCAAAGGCGCGGAATTACAGGCTGAGCCACCGAGCCCGGCTAGTTTTCTTAACAGTTAAAAAAAAGTCCCAAACTTTACCTGTGTGATGACTACTTGTATACCTAATCCTGAATTGTTCTCCACATCTTAAAAACAACAGCAACAACAAAAATTCCAAAGTTCTTATAAGGCCCAGAAAGCCCTAATATGATCTGACTTACAGGTGAAGTTTTTGGTCACATGTTACTGACTCAGGGCTTTGCTCTGAGTCGTCCATTTATATGCAGTCTTCTTACCCCAGGTAGCTGACTCATTTCATTTCATTCTTCATCTGAGTAATGCTGCTTCCTTGGTGGTCTCTGAGTACTCTTAAAATAGCATATTTGTCATTCTCTTCCCATAACTTGTTTTATTTTTGGCATATGCATTAATCATTTCTATATATTAAATTGTATATTTACTAGTGTATTATGTCTCTTCTTTTATCATATCATTTTTAAGATAGCAGGTCATTGACTTCTTTGTTATCAAGTGCCTATAATGATACCTGACCAATAGGAGACAGTGGATTTTTTGTTGTTGAATGAATACATGAATAAATAAATGAATTCTAGTGAGCAGATTTAAACTTTAGACACTATCTATGACTTACTCCACATTCTTTACTCATTCAGTTTTACATAGTATTTTAATTTTTATAATTCTTTATTATTCCTAACTGTATATATCCATTAACATCACCCCAGTTGAATCATCCACACCTCTAGTTCTTCTCCCATGCTGTTGTCAGAGTGATTGTTTTAAATGGCTTATCTAAACGTCACTCTTTGCAGTAAAGCATTCCAAAATTTCGTAGTATTTGGCCCTCTGCCCATTCTCCTTTTCACTGACCCTTACACGTACTCTGTATTCCATTCACATTCTTTTCATTGCAATACTCTGAATGCTAAACTATGCTTCTGTCTTCTTTCTATGCCTTTACTTAAAACATATTCTCTTTTTTCTTACTCCTATTTTTTTGTGTGTGTATGAGTACATAAAATATACCTCCTATCATGAGAAGACTCGAGAAAAATTGTTTACATTTGAAATGGTTGGTAACCAACTGTTAGGTTGCATTGTTTGCTATTATTTTATAAGTATTAGCAAACTATTTTCCTAACAATATCCTTAAGACCTGGTAAGAATTCACTTGTCATTTTTTAAAATGAGTATTTAAAAGTTACCACAATCTTGATAAACACCATACACTGTTTTGTACAACTCTTTGTAATTTTGTGAATTTATTTTAAAGGTGAGGGTAATCTTTTTTTCTTTTTACATGATATGCTTGTATGACTGTTTATTGTATCTTTTACTTACAGAAAACTAAACCGAAATGAGTCGGGAAAATTATTTACAAAAATAAAAGTATTATTTGTATTACTTCTTCAAAAAATGTGAACCCTTGCTACATTCTTCAAATTTAGATTTTTTGTTTGTTTGTTATTGTGTGAATGAAAGGAAAGATGGATAAAGGAAATGAAATTATTGCATATAAAAAATCAGTACCAGATGTTTTCCATATCTGACTTTATTCCAAGTAAATGCAGTGTGAGAGAAGGAACCGGTGTGGTTTTTTAGAAATGTAGATTTTAGGAGTATGTAGCAGCATTCCAAAACTTGTACTTAACATTTTTATATCCAAAATTATTACAGAAATATATAGCTTGTGATATTGAGGTCTTTTAGAAGATTTGACTAAATAAAAATAATATTATGAAGTTATAGAACAGTAAACAAAGATGGGTTCCCATAAAGAACTTTTAGATGTTTGTTTGAGATATCCCTTTCAACAATTATTACTATTAATGATAATAATAGGTCAGGTATTATATCATGTGTCTTGTATGCATTATTTTATTTAGTAGTTAGGAACATCCTTACAAGTGGCTATTTTTCACTTGCATGAGAAGAAACAGCTACTCAGGGTTGCAAGTTTAATTTAGCGGAATTACTTCTGCTTGTTCAATTGACTTTCTTGGATATCAGTTATCAGAGTTCCTTAAATTTTGCACAAGCGGTCACAGAGCCTTTTGAGAACCTAACAAAATCTTATGGCCCATTTACCCAGATAACTGTACATATGAACTCATAATATGCCTTTACTGTAGTATGCAGTTTTGTAGAATTCCTAGATTCCCTAAATCCCATATGTGGACCCTAGATTGCGAATCTTAGGTCTACGTGTTTTTAATAAAGAGTCACCACTTTGTCACTTAAAGGAAGCAGTATATTTACATTTTGCCTTACTCTAGACAAAATTTAGAAAACAAAAAGAAAATTGTCAGCTATCTTTGACTTCACTGAGTATATGCCAAAATAAGTAGATTCTACCATTTAGCAAATGAAATTCAGAAAAATTTGACTTATTAGACACTTTTTAATGGCCAGATTTGTTGAACGTTGTCATAAAGCACCCTCAGTCTGTTTTAGAAAGAAACCTAGATACGAATATTTTGAAATAAAGTAAACAAATACTTTTTGGACTGGTCCAAATACAGTAGCTGTGCCTAAAGGTAGGAGATTGGAATGATACTGATTCGGTGATATCTTAGAGAATAGTACTTGAATTTGATCTTCTGATTCCACCAAAGATAAATCATATAGAAAATCTACTTCAGTAAAAGTAGAATGTGGTAATAATTTTCTATATTACTGAGCCAAAGTTATCTTTAACTTGGTTGACTCTTTGATTCCATAGGCTCAGAATGAAAACTATATGTAGATTCTAACTCAACTTGACTTTGGAGAAGAAAAATTTTCTTTTTATAAATCATCATGAGTTGTTGAGGACTAATTATTTCATAAAATTGTTTTTTACTATAAAGTAAGAATTTCAGAATAATTTTTAAAATATTTGTTTTTAGGTATTTTCATGTTTTATATGCTTCAATTTTGATATCTCACCTATTGAATTGTCATCTGAAACAAAAGTATTAAATTAGCTGAATAGAGTAAAGAATCTTGTTGTATGTGTTTTGCCTGGTTTTAGGTAAATTACTATGGATATAATGTTATAAATCACTATAAAATGTTGAGTTTTATTTTTTAACATTTATGTTTTAACATTTTGGTTTACAGTTATGTGTTAATTGAATAACTGTATTTCTACCTTTAATTCTTAACATTAAATTTTTAAGTGAGCGATAGCCCATCTGTGTAGGCCTCTTGTGACTGAATGATGTATTCTGTTTTGCTGTGGCACCGTTTTCAGACAGCCACTTTTGTTCTTAAATATTTTCATTTTCTATAGTACTTTTCATCCCTGTATATATGTACAGGAGTCACTTCACCCACCACCGAATTGCAGCCACTTCTGAGGTGGAACGCAGCAACTGTTTAACAGCGCACTTTCCCCTAGGTGCTGAGAGCTACAGAAGAAATTGTACATGGTCCTGTACAGAAGGTTTTTCTCCACTGTGCCATCTGCAGAGTGAAACTGACTAGGAGTACTACATAGACTGTAAGTTTCTTGTGTACCTGCCCTAGACTGGAAAACCCAATAAGAGAGAATAACAAGTAACTGGGAAGCATCATTTAAAAATGTATTGAGGTCAGTTAAACTTAGTGCTATTCTCCCTGGCTCTAAATTTTTATTTTAAGGTCAGCTAATTTGTGATTGGTACTAAATTAAATAAAAGTAGATGGAAACACTCCTTGGAAATTATTTTATTCTAAAAGGAAATGAAACAAAAATGCTTTTATAAAGTCTTCACTTTTAATGAAACTTAAAAGAATCAAATTGTTTTAAAATATTGTTAATTAACCAAATCAATATTATAAGATTTCAGAGTTGTGTTCTTAAAATAGCAAATCAACTTGTAACTCAACAGCTATGTTTTAATTAGCTTTGCTTGCAGTGTTTTATGTCTTGGTTTTAATATTTTATTTTGGAGATTTGCAGAAAGCCAGTTTATAATGAACCTAGTCTTGATTCTTTGGTTTAGAAACATCAAGTTTAATTTTTAAAAAACAATGGGAAACAAATCATGGGAGAGAAGAGACAGTAAATATGCAAACTTCTACTTAATATAGTTTAGTCTCTCCCATTTAATTATTCAGTGAGTTTTTTAAGCAATTTTACAAGAATGCTATTTTTAGTAATTTTTTGGCATATTTATGTCTTAAAAATAGAAAAATAACATTAGAAACAACCATGTATATTGTTTTATACTATATGATATGGATTGTTATATTTCATTATGTTAGGGCATTTTTTTAGTCAGTAGTATGACTTACCGTTTATCTTTTTTTGGTGCATCTGTAGATATTTCTACATAAAGAAAATAGACTTTCTTGGGCTTCACAAAGTCTTAATCATATGAAATATAGTGTCATTTGGTTAAGGTAACTTTAAGTTGCATGTCATAGGTTAAACTGCATTTGTGCATATGTGTATGTCTATAGATTCTTAGTGATAGCAGTTGAAATAACCTCAGCCCACAGTTTGTTTACTTGTAAAATGAAATGGGTGGAAGAAATGATTTTTGAGAGTCCCTTTAAGTGGTTTTCTGTTTAATTCAGGGATTGAAGTCTATGTATTTAGAATTGTATCTTACATTATGTAACTAAGATACTTTGGAGCAAGTGACGTTCTAGTTAGAATATTATTTGTGTTAATTAAATGATGAGTGATAGAGGAGGTTGGATTCCTACAACGATTTCAGCTGTCTTTACTTTTGTAGTGGATATACCTCCACTGTTTTGAAATACAATTTGGAGGAAATAAATGTGGTACAATTTTTAGTATCTTATTCATCATGGAAGCATCAAGTGGATAAGAATAAACTAGGCTTTATTTACATTCACTGTGGAAATTTACTTAAATATTACCAAAACTCACATTTTTAATGAAGTTTTTCTCCTTTACTTGTGTAGATTTAATACTTCATTTAATAGTCAGAGCACCTAGTTAACATCAATATTTGACCAATATTTAAAAATATATAGTTTACACATAATATAATTTATTTATGTATCTCTAGCTTAAAAGAGTATTTTTATCAATATATTAAATACTTGAATTGTTGTAATTAGTTCTTTTGCATTTTCTCCAGTGTAATTGTAAGTATTACTTAATTCCATTCATTTTATTTACTGAAGTAATCATTTGACAGGATAGATGATATGTTTTATATATTATTTTAGGTTTTGATGGAAAGGCACAAACTATACCTATTGTATACATCTGAGTATATATTTTTAAATTATACAAATTATTTAATTATATTTTATATCTTCTGTGGATGATGGAAGTTTGGATACTTATGAGATTCTATATTTAACCATATGAATCTTGTATTATATTATATTTCAGATATGGGATTTGAAAAAGGGAATAGATGGAAGCTTTTTATTGAATATGTTAATGTATTTTTTGAATTTAATGAAAATATGCCACTTGTATAATAAAAAATAAACCGTTGGTTTTTCAGTTAAATTATATATTTGGAACATTTGTTTAACTTATTTAGAGACTATCTTCATTTTCTAAAATAGACACCTACTATCTCTATGTGATTGTTTTCCTAGGGCCTTCCTTTTACTCTGAAAGGCCAAAATTGTGGGCAGGATTATTACTTAATTAGCATTCATTTAATACTTTTGAAATTTCAGAAATAAATTATAGATTGAGTATTTAAATCTTAATAAAACCTTTAAAAAAAATCTCCTCCCATTATAATTTTCTATTTGTGGTAGGAAAAACTGAGCGAATACATAGATAATATGAATTTTTAAATACTTAATGATATGAACTTAAAAATCTAACAATAATGTTCTGGCAACATCCAGCTTTTATCAGAAAGTTTAAAAAGATGTATTAGAGCCGGGCTCGGTGGCTCAGCCTGTAATCCCGCGCCTTTGGGAGGCTGAGGTGAGTGGATTGCCTGAGCCCGCGGGTTCAAGACCCGCCTGGGCAGCGAGACCTCATCTCTACAATAAATCAAAAAATCAGCCGGGCATGGTAGCGCATGCCTGTAATGCCGGCGACTCGGAAGGCTGAGGTGGAAGGATCGCCGGATCCCAGCAGGTCGAGGCAACGGTGGCCGGGAGCAGCCACTGCACTCCAGTCTGGGCGACAGAGTGAGACTCCAACTCCAAAAAAAGAGAGAGATATTAGGACCAGCTGAAGAAATAGTGAGATTGGCAAGAAAATGAGAAGGTAAAAGGAAATATATTTATTTTTGAGGATAGATATTATTTAATTTAAACTTATTTTAAAGAACATAAATTTAAAAATAAAGTTCCAGTTCATAATGTAAAATTCTTGCATGTTCTCAATTCTACAAAATACTCAATTTTGTAAATTAGGGACATATTTTTTATATCCATGCCAAACAGAGTTTTTAAAAAATTATTTTTCTTATCATATTTTTCTGAACAGTTTGTTTTGAAAATATTTTGATATATTAGAGAGAGGAAACACTTTAAAATATTTTACTGTAAATAATAGCGAGATGATATCACAGTGTAAAATTAGGTGGACATTTCTTTTCATCGTAAATAGATTATCTTTGAGTTATTTCATTTGATAAAGCTTTAGTATTTCATAAATTATTTTTGTCATCCAAAATATAATTTGTATTCATAGAATAAGATATACAATTTTGAATTTAAATGGTTTAAATTTAAATTTGAATTTTTTTCCCAAATAGTCTCAGGCAGATCAGTGGAGATAAAATACTCATATAATTGCCTCAGTCTTTGCTATTCTTATTTTATATATCAAATAATTTCTGCTTATTGCTTTGAATTTTGTAGTTATTTATCAGTATATATGGAATTAGTTGGAAATTTTAAATGTGTAAGTTTGCATAAAGAACATTGATGCCACAAACCTAATTATTTTCAATACTGAGCATTTATTACTTGGAAGAATTTTCTTTAATTCTGAAATTTCTATATGTCTTGTGGGTTAATGTGTGTGTGTATATATATGTGTATATCATCTTTCTAATGTATTTTCTGAAGTGTGGTCTGGAATCCTGGCTGCCAATTTGTAGCTATTTAATAAAGTGTAAATTTCTTAACAACTTAAGGTTTTGTTTTTTTTTTTTAATCTATTGATTGGGAATCATTTCACCTACCTCACAGGGTTGTTGTGAGGAAAAAAACAATAAAACATATGTGAAGAGTGTTTAGCATATACTAGATATGGCAGTATATGAAAAATGATGGAATGTTGTCATACCTTCAGTGGCCACCATTATCTTCAGGATAAAATCCAAATTCCCTGTCATGGTTGTGTTCTGGCTCCTCCTATGTCTTCAGTCTCATTTCTTTCCTTGAAAATTACATGTATTAATTTATTGATATACAGTCTTTGCAATTCTCAGTATATATCATACTTTCATTGGGCCTTTATCTGAATGCAGCATTCTTTTGAACTATTCACATAGTCCCTTATCCCTAGGCTACTATCCTCTGAATAACTCAACCTCATCCCTCAGATTTCACCTTTGATTTCTTCTTCACTGACTTGTCTCCTGTCCTTTCAACTTCCCTTATATATTCTCTTAGATTATCCTTATATATGATCTTCTATGCTGTGCTTATGCTTATTCTAGCAATTATAACATAAAATATAACTGTCTTTATACTTATTTCCTCTACTAGATGTAAACTCACGGTAAAGTCTGTCTTATTTAACTTTTTCTCCCAATACCTAACAGAGTTTCTGTAACTCAAGAACTGATTGAAAATTTTATAAATAGATAAAGTTCCCCTAAACAAATTCACAACATATATGATTATTAATCTTACTCCTGGAAAAAAGGCAATTTTGATTCTATATTTGTAAAATAGATTTCAGACCCACAATAATCATATCAAAAGTATGAGTCGTATAATTGGTCTACATTGCCCACTATTTGCCATTATAATGGGATTATTAAACTCACTAAGGGTACAAGCAGAAAATCATCTTATTCTTTCCTGTCACTGCACCCACAAATCCGTTCTAAATATTATTTTTTTCTGTCCCTTGGTAAAATGCTGCCAATGTCCTTATCTCATCTCTTCTCTGGTTTTGCCCGTGTTCTTCTGTCTTGCTTTTGTTCTTCTGAAAATCTCTCAATCTCTCTCTCTCTCTCTCTCTCTCATTCTTTCTTTCTTTCTTTCTTTCTTGTCTTTTATTACTTCTTTTCTCACTCTCTAACATTTTAAAATTTATTTAATTTTCCAGGTAATAAAAAAGTTTAGTAAATTGAAATTTCACATTCTCATCCAATGTAAATATTTTCCTACTCAAGCTTGCTCAAGGAGGGCTTAAAAACATAAATGATAAAGGGATTAGGATCATCAACTGGTAGGCTTTTGCATTAATTACTTTAACCTTATTTTTTCACCTTCCTCGCTGTGCTACACTTGGGCCTTTCAAAGTTTAGGGGATAGAAGTAAGAAAGAACTAATTGGCAGGAGAAGTATGTTGGAAATGGATTCTTCTGTTGCTCTTCTAGGTTCATCAAAGTCTCTTGGAATGTGCAGATAACCTGTAAATTCCTTTCAAAAACTGGCTCAATGCTAGTTCCTTTCCCACGGGTTCTTATCTATTCTATGGAAAAATATATTTCTTGACTCTACCAAACTATGGAAGTGCTGGCCATTTCTAAGGTAGAAGCCCAGACTGAGGGCATACGGTTTCTGTCCTTAATTGGTTACCAGTCTTTGAGTGTCCTACATTCTAGCCCATGGGCTAAATCTGGAGTGAATCACTGTGCTACTTCTTCCTCAATCTATAAGCCCACTTTTCCCAATATTTGCCTTTTTTTAAAATGTGAATTGTGGACTAAAGGCTACCTGAGCAATTTTTGATCATAGTCTTTTCAAAAAGTTTGCTTAGATTATATGTTACCTCATTTTAAGTACTTGGAACCTGTTGTTCTCTGCTTTGAGTCCTTAACTGAAATTGAGACAACAGAAATATTCTCATTTTTATATCCTATACCACAACCATCTTGCATTGAGGTTATAATAGGTAGCTTGCTTTTCTATGAATGTTCATCCATTTTTATAATCTCATGCCTTATCTTATGTCTTCTGTCATTTTGGAATGTCTTTTCTACTTTTTCTTTCTGGGAAATCCTACCCAATCTGCAGTGTCCAAGTTAGGTAGTCTTTACTGGTCTTGGCAGTTAGAATAAATATTTCTCTAATGTTTTCTCATTAATACTTAATTTGAAGTGTTATTATATTACCTACATATATGTCTGTCTCTCTGACTAGATCGTGAGCATTGTTTAAACAGTTGCTGACTTATTTATTAAAGAACTCCTCATTGCCTGGCCCTTGTAATGTGTTCATTACCTTATTTGATGAATTAATGAATTGCTTCTGAACATTGAGACTGATGTTTATTAAATTATTGTTGAGTATTTATACTTAGGATCTCCTTTTTTATTTCTCTCCTTGCTCCAAAAAATATTTGAGGGGGCAAGAATTAGTTTCTGAGTCTCTCATTATATATTTTTTATTTTTAAAAATTTTATGGATGTATAGTAGTTATACATATTTGTGAGGTACATGCAAAATTTTGATACAGATATACAATGTATAATGATTAAATCTGGATACTTGGGATATTTATCACCTTAAACGTTTATCTTGTTTTTGTGTTAGGAACATTCCAGTTCCACTTTTAGTTACTTGTGAATTATATGATTGTTTTAGTACGATGGGGATATTCGTTTCTTCTTAGGCAAGTTTATTTTAGGTTTTAGTTCTGGTTTTGGCTTACTTGATTTTCTCCCATTATCTTTTGCATTTCTTTATTTTTCTTCATTGTAAAATTTCAGTTGATGGTGCTAACATTGATAAATAGGAATAAACATGTTTTCCAAACAATCAGTTTGCAAGAAAAAATTAATTAGGTAAATTAAATATCACATTTTTTGCCATTATAAGATTTTCTTTATTTTTTAAGTTCCTCAGGTTTTCAGATTATATCACTAGTCATGGTCAGAAATAGTGAAAAGGCAAGCTATTGGTCATCAAGAGGTCATCAATAATATTCCTATAATAGAAAATTAAATTACATTTACTGGGAATGAAGTATTATTTCAGTTAGACTTTATACTACTGTTATTTTTAGTGATATCCATGAATAAATTATCTCAGTTTGAACTGCGGCAATGTATTTCTACCATTCCTTAACAGGCTAATAAATTAAAATGCAGTCTTTATTACTGAAATTTAGCCAAAAGTAGGATTCTTTACTACATATGGTGAGACCAATGTATAAAAATTAGATGACTAAGAAGTCAAAGAGCATTTTAAAGAGACTATTTACAAATGCCTCTATGTTTAAAACTTTTTTTTTTTCCTGGAAGATTCCAAATGTGCACAGATAGTGTAATAAAAAGGTAAAAGAAAAATATTTTCTTTTCAAATTACATTGTTAAAATTTAAAAGATGACAGATCAATTTGCAATAAAATGCCCTGTGATCCTTTTATTTCTTATTTCCATGTTGTTGGAAATACAGATTTTTAAAAAGATTTTTGCCTAATATACTAACTTTCACTAATATGGCTAGTAATATTTTAATATTTGATTATTTTATCCATTAGCATTCATTGGCTTAGGAATTTTAGTTAATGGACACTCTGATCTTTATATTAGATAAAGTGTTTATATGACAGATCTCATGACCAACTAAATAAGATGCTAGAAATTGTAATATACATAGTTACTTGTATGCTGTCATATTTCTTATACATATAATTTTTGTATTAGTGTTTTCATAAAAAATAACAAACTAGAATATGGCCCAGTGATTCTGTTTTAGGTATTAAGAAATCTTGTTCATTCCTATGATTTTCCTTCTCCTCAACCATTGGAATAATTTAAACATTTTCTTTACAACATTAGAAAAATGAATTATTATTGTATTTTTCACTTAGATTATGGTGAATATTACTTTAGGGTGGATGTTTGAGATTCGGAAGAAAAAAATTCTATTTTTCTAAGTTTTGTGTGCATATTTGTAGAAACTAAAATGCAGAAGAATCTGTAACTTGCATCTAATATGAATCAGTTATCAAATAGAAAAAAAATGCTGATGTGTATTTTTGTTTTAAATATTTGTTGTTCCATTTATTTCCTTGTAAGTGGCTCATCCTATTTTTGAATTATGTTACTGTATAGGATTTTTAATTAGAAACTCTCTTTTAGTAGATCAAGTAAAATTAAAAAATAAATATTTCTAACATTTTTCAAATACATACTTTTTTATTTCATACTTAATCCTAGATAGTGTTCCTATAAAAATATTTTATCATGTCATTAGAAGAAGTACAAATAATAAAAAATTGACCATTAGTCGATAATTCTTGTTTATGCTTCTCTTTGAAACTCTAACTCCACATTTTCCCCCTGTGCTGCTGAGTGACAAATTCAGCATGTCTGAAACAAATCAAAATCAGTAGTTCTCCGCTCTTATTCTGCCTCCCAACCCCATTCAATCATTCTCTATGGCTTCTCCATATACTTGGTGACCTAAGATGAAAATAATATGGCTTTCTTCTCCTCATCTTATTTATTTCTGGAGTCTAATTATTTTGCTTTTAAGGTTTGTCTTGAATCACTATACTTTATTCTATCATAATTGATAAAACCCTGGATTATTACTTACCAACAGAAACTATAAGTTCTTAAACCTAGATTTATATACTAGTTGTGTGTTTCTGATACATTGCGTTTTTCTTGGGGTTGGAAACACATATTCACTTTTTTACTTTCACTGGAGGATATTCTCATTAATTATTTCTAAGTTCACACAATTAATCATGAAATAGTTAATTGCTGGTATTTATCTTTAAAATATTGAACAGAGCCGGGCACAGTGGCTCATGCCTGTAATCCCAGCACTTTGGGAGACTGAGGTGAGAGAATTGCCTGAGCCCAGCGTTCAAGACTAGCCTGGGCAACTTGGCGAGAGTTTGTTTCTACAATAAATCAAAAAGTTAACTGGGTGTGATGGCATATTCCTGTAGTTCCAGTTACTTGTAAAGCTGAGGCAGAAGCATCACCTGAGACCATGAGGTTGAGGCTGTAGTGGCTTTGGGCATGCCACTTGTACTCCAGCCTGGATGACAGTGAGACTCTGACTTAAAAAAATACATACATATATATGTATGTATGTATATATATATATATGCATGTATGTATATGCATGTATATGTATGTATAGGTTATATATGTGTGTGTGTGTGTGTGTGTGTATGTAGAGAGAGAGAGAGAGAGAGAGAGAGAAGATTGCTGAAAATTAGATTAGTCCCTCAATTTAATCTCATATTAGTCTAGCTTGATGATACTCTTATGAGTGTGAACACCACTAATAAAGTGGCTTAAGTGAATTCTGAATAGAAGTTTATTAGGAACACTTGACTTGGTACTAATGTGTAAACAGATTTTACTGACAATATGCTAGTACATGCTGGTGTGTAGGCTCTTGCTATAACTTAGATAAACTAAACTCAGCCCTTTTCTCATTTTAAAAATATGATTACATGCCATTTTGAAAAAATAATTTTGGAATAAGGTATGTAATTGCTCAAGACTCTCTCTCTCTCTCTCTTTTTTTTTTTACATTAGTCCCTTTTTAGCTCTTTTAGAGATAAAATATAATTGAGATGCAAGCTCCTTTTAAAGCTTGTTTTGAAGCCAACTACCGGTCCCACTATGCATTTGATTTATGCTAGTAAAAAAGGATACAGTGGCTTCCTAAGAAGAGTAACACTGCTGCAGGCTATTTAGTGCTTCCTATACTACAGCTTTAGAGAGCTTATTTTTCCCCTTTGCCTACTTTTAGTATAGTCTTTGAAGATAATCACTGGTTTCTGAAAATTAGAGGTACTGTCATTCTGATCAGACTGAATTTGAATTTGTGCTCAGTCTTGCTTTTAGAATGCTTAGTAAATTTTGAATGAATGTCTGTTAGTATTATATATAGGTAACGTTTTAAATATATTCTGTTATAGTATTTTTTCAGTCTGTAACTTTAAGTGTTTTGATTAATAGAGCCCTATTTTCTTTCTACTTCTTTCTTTCCTTTAGTATGTATGTGTATCTTTATCTATATCTGTCATCTCTCTATAAGCACGGATATACATACATGTGGAAGAGCTCTTTATTTTATAAATTCACTTTTTATATTCTAGTGTCTCAGTTATTTCTTTGGAAAAGATAACTTTTCTACTAAGTTTAATTTTATGATGACTTATTTAAAAACAAAATCTGAAACCTGTGTATATTTTATTACCTATTTTCCAGATTTGTCTGCTTATATTAATGTTAGTATATATTGCTTTCATATTATAGATCATGGTGTCTGTAGCATTTAGTGAACTTAATAAAATTTATATCCTCTTATTTGTATAATATTATCTTTTTTATTCATCACTAATTCATTCATTCAGTATTTATTTAGTAATACTTTGTCCTTGGCATTGTCTTGCATGCTGGGGATACAAAAAGTCTATCTCTTCATAGAGCTTATATTCTTGCAAAAGAGGAGAATGATATAAACAGGTAACACTAATAAATAGGTAATTTTAAGAAGACATAAGCATGTAACACTGATAAATAGGTAATTTTAAAGAAGCATAAATATGATGCAAGAAATAAGATCATGGTATAAAATGTGTTGGAGAGGGGTATATTTTAGCTAAAAGAGGAAACATCTCCAAAGTTGGAACGTTGGAATGGAGCTCTAAAGGATTAGGGGGAAGAATATTACATTCTAGTCACCAGGAATTGTAAAGGCAGAGGTTCTTGGATCAGAATAAATTTGGCATTTTCAAAGAAAAAAAGGAAATGTTATGTAGGTTGAATATTCTTAGGAGGAAGAGTGTGGCAGGAGAGGAGGTCTTTGAGATAATGTAAGGACTATAGTAAGAAATTAGAATTTTTTTACTATGACAATGTGAAGACATTGGGTGGTTGTTTGTTAGAAACTGTTTAACACTGAGGGAACCACTCTACTTGTTGTCTAGACTATGAACAAGAGGAGTGAAGGGCAGGAGTGGTAATTATTAGGGCATTATTACAATAATCGCAGTGAGAAATTATGGTGTCTTGGTATAGTACTTTTAGTAATAGTGTTCAATAATGTTGAGAGGTAAGATGTTTTA
This sequence comes from Carlito syrichta, assembly GCF_000164805.1. Lineage (NCBI taxonomy): Eukaryota > Metazoa > Chordata > Mammalia > Primates > Tarsiidae > Carlito > Carlito syrichta. The sequence goes on from NW_007249217.1 coordinate 211,035, forward strand.
AAGGAGTACTGTTAAAATTTGTGAATGGATTAGAAATGGGGTAATCAACAGTATAAAATATAATTAAATGCTAAATATTATTCGAAAATATAATTAATGGACATATACTTTTCCATGGTAAATTTTTAAAAATTGCATCTCTATTTTTGGTTACTTATAGGTTTTTTCCTCAGTTTGACTAAAATAAATGGCATTGATATTCTCTCATTTTCTCACTTCTCTGTCTTAGAGTAATGATTTGTGGTCTATTAGCAATTTGAAAGGAAGAAAATTATATCTTGGTATTTTACTTTGCTTATCTTTGATTACTTGCTAGATTCAAATTTTAATGCCTCTATTGACCAGTTATATTTTTTAAATTGTGGGTTATTTCTAGTTTTGATTATTTGGGAATGCTGGTATTTTCCTTATTTAAAGGCTGTGCTACTTTCCTAAAATGGTCTAAAAGTTCTCATGTAATTTAGCCTTGAGATTTTCTGATATCATTTTATGTCATTCTCACTCTATCCTTTATGTCATATACAGTCTGGCCACTTCTCAACCAAGCAATCTGTATATTGCCTCATGGCCTTTGCACTTGTTCTTCATTTCTGGACGCCTCTTCCTCTAACTCTTGTGACTATCAGAACAGTTTTATCATTCATGTTTCAGTTCAGATGTCATGTCACAGTCTCATAATATAACATCCCTTTTCACCTTTTTTGCATTCTTTCCCTTTACTACCTTTTTTGTTGTTGTTGTTGATCCATCATAGTCTTTAATAATCTTCAGCAGTTATTACTGTCTGGAGTTACTTACTACTTATTGCCTGTTCTTTCCAGTGAGAATGAAAGAAACATGAGTGCAGGGATCTACTCTGATTTGTTTACTGCTGTACTAACTGGGACTAAAATATTGTTGGGTATATGATAGGTAATGCATTTATATTGTGGAGTGAATGATATAAGAATGTTAAGCATTTTTCACTATCCTTATTTTTTTTTCTTTTTGCCAATTGTCTTTCTTTTTTGTTTATGGCATTTTTAATATGGAGAATTTTATATTTTCATACATTGATGAAGCTTTTAACTATACCTTTTTCATTACTTTTAAAAGGAAAAAAATACTTTCCATTTGAGAGCTTGCATTTACCTATTCTAATTAAATTGTTTCTGACTATAAAATACCATTTATTTTTGTTAATTGGGGAATGTATTTGAAGATTAAAAAATATCTCTTGTAGATGTATTTCTGTGCTTTTGCTAGTCTTATTACACATTTATTTATAGATATTATGCTATATAGAGAGGTGATATTTTTTCACTTACTCTTTTAATATGAGCATATTTAGATAATATATATTCTTCACAAGAAGGATTTTGAAAATTTCTGCAGAACATCCTATATTAGTTATATTGATCAATTCCTTATTATATACTTGTTTCAAGATTTTAAATATATGTAACAGTACATATTACTGTGTTTAAGTGATTGTGTTCATTTATGATATTTCCATTATGATACTCCTACACATAAATTAGTGGATTTATTAGGATATAAGTGTGTACACAGTGTTTTAAGACATTTGAATATTAATTGTCAAATTTAAATCGGTTTACTCTCATAGTAGTAGTGTATGTGTTTGTCTGTTTCTTATCAAATGTAATTTCTGATATTATATACTTTAAAAATTTGGTCTTTTTCTCCCCATGTATCCCCCTCACAAACATTTTATGAAAAACTATTGGGGTGTTTTCCTCATATAACTTTAAAATTATTTATATAATAAGATGTATTACCTTTTTCCATTTTTTCTCTTTATGTCTGTGCTTAAACAATTTTTCTCATTTAGAGAGTAAATATGTACTCAATTATAATCAAATCTGAACCTCATTTTTTGTTATAGCCATCTAATCTATATAGAATTTAAGATTTCAGGGAGTAGAAGTTCTCACATTACTTTTTCCAAATAGTAATCCAATTGTGCTAACCATATCATTTTTGAGTAATCACATATACAATAATTATTTTAAATTTTAATGTATACCACAGTTTTTTTGGGGGGGGAGTATTATTTATTCTGAGATATTGTTATATTAATCTTTATTTTACTTATTGTTGCTTTGTAGTGTTTCTTTATTGTGAAGTATCTACTAGGGTAATAATTCCCTGACTTGTTATACTTTTATTTTAAAACAATTTTGGTATATTGTTATGTTTATTTTTCTGTGTGAACTTAGTACCATTTTGCCACTATATTCTTCCTAAAGAAACCATTACTGCTTTTTATTTTAGTGAAATTCCATTAAAACTATTAACTTTTGCACAAGATATTCTTTTTTTTTTTTTTGAATTGGAGTCTCACTCTGTCGCCCAGACTGGAGTGCAGTGGCCGCCCCCGGCCACCGCAGCCTCGACTTGCTGGACTCCGGCGATCCTTCCACCTCAGCCTTCCAAGTAGCTGGAATTACAGGCATGCGCTACCATGCCTGGCTGATTTTTTGACTTATTGTAGAGATGAGGTCTTGCTGCCCAGGCGGGTCTCGAATCCGCGGACTCAGGCAATCCACTCACCTCAGCCTCCCAAAGGCACGGGATTACAGGCTGAGCCACCGAACCCAGCTCAAGATATTCTTATAATATCCAGGATTTTATTTAAGACCTGATATTATTTTTTAAAGTTATTTTCTGACTCAGTAAAGCTTTTTTCTATACAGATGTCTAAATATTTTATGTAAGGTAGTCACTAGTTATTTATTTTATGTAATAACTCTCCTAGTAATTCTTTAAATTTTTTTTAATTTACCTATTTAACTTATTATTATACTTTATAGTGATTTGTTTCCTGTGATCACTGTAACAATTAACTTAAATTTTCTGTGTTAAAACAGCACAAATGTATTCTCTTTTTTATACTGGAGACCAAAAGTCCAAAATCAGTTTTACTGCGCTAAAGTCAAGGTTTTGACAGGTCTGGTTACTTTTGGATGCTTTTGGGAAGAATACTTTTCCTTGCCTTTTCTAGTTTCTGGAAGCTTCTTGCTTTCCTTGACTTTTAAGCACTTTTTGGAATCACTCCAACCTCTTGGTTTTGTCATCACATTTTCTACTTCCTCTTTTGACCTTTTGTCTCCCTTTTGTAAGGGCCCTTGTGATTATATTTAGGTATCACACAAATAATCCAGGGTAATCTCCCTATCTGAAAATCTTTAATTTAATTACATCTACAGTCCCCTTGCCATATAAGATACAGTCTCAGATTCTAGGTAATAGGGTTAGTGCATAGGTATTGTATGCCGGGATCTTTATTCAGTCTACCACATATAGGAAAATTATTAATTTTATAGTATTATATTTCTGTTGATTTTATTGAACTTTTATATTAAGTATTGTTGCTTTTATTTTCTACACAGTTATAAGACCTATATGTAATCAAAAATTGTCTCCTTTTTACAGTATAATACATTATAGATATGCTTCTATTTCATATCTTATTATCTCTTTAAATCTTAATGCAAATACTGAAAATATTTTCCCTTTATTATATTTGCTATTGTTTTAGGATAGGTATTTCTAATCACAGGGAAGTAATTTGTTTGCTGTTCCTTAACAGCCCCCCTTTGACATAGTTTTGCTATATTTATACACTAGCAAGTATTAGCCTACACTTGCATTTCTGTATTAAGCTATATTTAACTATAGTGTGTGAGTTTTTCAGTTTACTGCTGGATTTAATTTGCCAATATTTATTTATAATTTTTGAACATTTATGCTTATAAATAAATTTGGATGTGGTTGAAATTGTGTGTGACAAGCCGGGCTTGGTGGCTCAGCCTGTAATCCCGTGCTTTGGGAGGCTGAGGTGAGTGGATTGCCTGAGCCTGCGGGTTCGAGACCTGCATGGGCAACTTGGCGAGACCTCATCTCTACAATAAATCAAAAAAATCAGCCGGGTGTGGTAGTGTGTGCCTGTAATTCCAGCTACTTGGAAGGCTGAGGCGGAAGGATCGCCAGAGCCCAGCAGATCGAGGCTGCGGTGGCCGCGAGCAGCCACTGTACTCCAGTCTGGGTGAAAGAGTGAGACGCCAACTCAAAAAAAAAAAAAAAAAAGAAATTGTGTGTGACTTTCTTTTCTATTTTTATATCAGAGCTATGCTAGTTATTAGTATACTGAATTGAAAGGCATTCTATTTTTCTTCCATAGACTACTATTTATATTCAGATAATTTTTTAGCATGAAAATTGTCTCTGCATTTATACTTGACATATCACTTAAGATACTCTGATCTTAGCACTTATTTGAATGTAATTATTTGGCAGGCTTTTAATTTCTTGGTTTTTAAATTCTTGTTTGAGTCAATTTTGATAATTTATATTATTCACAGAGAGTTGTTCATTCTATCAAGATTTTTAAAGGAACGTTTGTTTCATGCCTGCTATGTGTTAAGAATATTGGTAGATACTGTGTATGCAAATATAAAAAAAAATCGTAGAATTCTTAATCGCAGGAAATATATAGTGAGAGAAAAGTTAATTTTCTTGAGGTCCAGACATAAGAGATAGAGAAGAAGAAATTAACGCTTAAACAGAGCCTCTGAGAAGGCTTTCATCATTAATGTAGGCAACAAGTAAGAAACCATAAAAATGGTTGGACACCTGAACAATTGAGACAATTACAATAGATCATTACAAGTAGAGTTTAGCTCTTGGCCAGGAAAGAGTAGTGGATAGGAATTAGAAGCTGATTATGGATTCTTCTTGAATATGTACCTTTTCCTACAGACATTGATAGACTGTTAATAATGCTCATTCTGAGTTTATCATTGATAAATTCATATTTTTAAAAGATTAATCTGATGGCAACTGGAAGGACCCTACTGAAGGCAGTAGGAATGGTTAATGCTAGAACAAGTTGACCATTATATTAACACAAAATAAATATGAGCGTCTCTTGAACAAAGCTTACAAGTAGAGACAGAAATTAAATAAAGATTGTATATTAAAAAATGCTATAGAAATAGGAATATCAAAGAGTTTCTTATTGATCAGATTTGGTAGATAAGGGAAAAGTCAAGACAACTTCCAATTTCCAGTTTTCAGAGAACAGGAAAGGGTTTCCTTGTCTTTATTTCAGATGCCATAGCTCTGATTTCATTTGAAAGGCTTTTATTCTATATAGGTTATCATTATCATGAAAATTTGAATGGGAAAATCAATGTCAGGATCACATTTTGTTAGAAATTAGCGTTATCTATTATAGACTGTCTATCTAGTAGTTACTGAGTAAAGAAACATTCTAATAAGATTTCTGAACTATTTATCATGAAGGGTGATCCAAAAATTATATTTTGTTTATGATAACTTTAGTACACCTTTATTTTGAAAAATGGAATGAAGAATTCTATAGTAAGGGAGTTTAAACGGTGTTTGAAATTTTTTTGAAGTAGTAGTGTCTCAGCAAGTTTGTGTCAGGCATTCATAGATACAGATACAAAACTGAAATACCTTCTGCCCTCAAAAGGTAGGAAAGTCTTGTAAAACATGTCAAATAAAGGTGATTTTAAAGTGTTTTCTCATTAGCGTACATATGTCAGTAATGTAAGCCCGTACAAATACCACCACAGTCAAGCTGTGGTATATTTCCATCATACCAAAACATTATGTTGTGCCCTTTGCTGGATCATCTTCCCTTTACACCTTCATTCCAACACTCCTTTCTTAACCTCCTTCTGTCCTAGGCAATCACTGATCTGTTTTCTGTGTCTATAGGTTAGATTTAACTTTTCCAGAGTCTCATTTCAGTTAAAACATATTGCCTTGTGTCTGGTTTCTCTTGCTCTGCATAACGTTTTTGAGATTTATCCCTGATTTTTGCGTGTATAATTTATTCATTTTATTGCTGAGATGTTGTCATTGTCTAGGTGTGTGTGTTTGTATATCAGTGTGCATACAGATATATATACATACATATATACATATGCATAGTTTGTTTATCCATTCATTTATTAATGGCCATTTATGTTATTTCCACTTTTTGACTATTAGGAGTAAAATTGGTATGGATATTCGAGTACAAGTCTTTGTACGGAGTCATGCTTTCGTTCCTTTTGGAAAACACTTAGGAATATAATCTCTGGATCATATGGCATATTCACCTTTGTGAAAAACTGCAAGAAGGAACTTGTTCCCTTTTGCATTCCTGTCACCAGTTCATGAGCATTCAAGCTGGTTCACATTGTCATCACTGTTGTACTTTGTGGTGTCAGTCTTTTAAAAATTTTAGCCATCGTAATTTGTCTGTAGTTGTGTCTCTTGGTGGTATTAATTTTCATTTCTTAATATATTTTTATTGATTGATTAATACTTTTAGTATTTTTTTGTCAACTGTTTCTTTAAATCTTTTGCTCGTCTTTATTGGGTTGTTTTCTTACTGATTAGTTAAAAGAGTTCTTTAGATATTCAGGATATAAATCCTTTGTCAGATATATGTGTTGCAAATATTTTCTTCCGTGTTGTGGCTTGCATTTTTATTTTATTATTTGTGTCCTTCCAAAAATAGAAATTTTAACTTTTCATGAAGTTCAGTTTATCAAATTTTTCCGCTTATGTTTTTGCTTTTTGTTTTTAAATAAGCATTTGCAAATGCTAATTTTTCTTCTGAGATTTTATAGTTTAATTTTTATACTTAGATCTGTAATCCATTTTGCATTACTGTTGCATATATTATAAAAACAAATTTCATCCATAAGTGTGTTTAATTAATAGAAATCTGAAATTGTGTACACATTTGATGGACTCTAAATATAGAAGGGTGGTCAGTTGGTTTTTTTCCTCTTGAAGTAAAAGATAGATTTTATATTGGTTTGTATATGAAATACTATTTTGTATACCAGTCCTACAAATGTAAAGATTCTTTGTCAACTAATGAATTTCCTGTTAGTAGTGGGTTTAGGTAGAGGTTGCTAACATTCTGCCTGGAATCAAATATTCATGTTAATGACTTGTCCCATTACTTGTCACATACAAAATATTCAGTAAGTGTTGGTACTGGTTGCTACTGATGGTTTTGCTAACATTGTTATTAGTAGTAGTATATTCAGGATTCTTACCTTGAAGAAGTTTGGAAAGGATGATATTTACATGAAATAGGTTTGGATTCATTCTGTTATTCATTTACCTAATACTTACACATAGTAGTCATACTTTTAATGTTTTTTTTTCTGCCTTCCTGCCTCACACACACAGGGAACATAATCTTAATGGGTTTCAATAAATAAACACTAGGAAATAGTCATTTTAAGATCCTTTTCATCATCTTTTAATTGCATGGGTAATTTGTGGGGATCTTTTTGAAACATTCAAAAACTACAGTTGTAGAATAAACAGTTAAAGTACCATTTTACCTACCCTTCTGGTCTTTCCCAAGAGATAACTATTACAAATTTGATCTTCCTGCTTGCAGATAATATTGTGGACATTTATACTGATATATATATGTATCTTCATATATACATACAATTCATTTTTAGGTGGTTTTTGTGTGTGTAAATCTAAATGAACATGCCATGCTTGTATTTTTTTTAACAGAATTTCTGATAAATATTTTCTTGTTGATATATATTTCATTCATTTTACTGTTATATAGTATTTAATAGAATGAATATGCCATAATTTATTTTTCAAATATGGAACAGGCATATAAGGGCAAAGCCAAACCTGATGGATATAATCTCCTGGTAAAGAGAAAATGAGCCACTTTTAGATTCAGTTTATTACTTACATAGACAGTAAAAGGAAGAGAAACTAAAGTTATGCATCTCCGGGTCCTTGTCCCACATACAAAAAGGACAATGTGAAAACAAAAAGACTGCATGACTGCAATGTGAGCTATGGGATAAACCCATTGCTGAGGAGTCATTTCCAGAGTACAGTTAAAGACTTCTATGTTCTGCAGCTATACCCTGAGGGATTTAATGTGGAACACGATGAGGCAGCAAGCTTCATACCTTGTTAGAAACTGAGAGACCATGAGAAACTATCTCATGATAGTTTTCCATTCTTTCATGTTTTAGAAAGATCACAGAGCATTCTATTAAGATGAAGTTTAGCTGTATTTAAAGCCATTGCCTGCATGGCCTGTATGTTCACAGTTGATGGGGTATCACAATAGCGCCTTTCCCCTACAAGTCCAGCCTCTGACCTTTCACATATCCAGCTAACAGTTCCTTCCTTAAGACTATAACCACTTCATCAAGTACTACACTTAATTGTACTTGTAGGGCTGAAAGCAAATATGCTTCATAGTAGGGTGATCAGGTACACATTGTGGATAGACCTTAGCCAGGCTCCTCACCCAGAGCCAAGCCATTTATGTCATTAATCTGGATTGCAGAAGAGATGTTGGCAGTCACTGATATCCCACTTCAACTGACCAGCAGGAACTCCAGGGCTTCCTGGACTTTTCATCGCCACTTGGGATAGAGAGTTTAGAATAATAAGCTTTAATTTGTGAAAAATATCCAAAATAATTTGCCTTCCCTTAAGTAGCAGAGGGAGACCACAGGGTGCCATCAATAATAGGATTAAGTAAAAGAGAATCATGGCATGTACAGAAAGTTAATTTTCTCTGTGGCCTGTTCACTCCTGGAGTCAGTAGCTTTTAGGAAGTTTCTGAGAGTCCTTGGATTAAGATTCTTCATTGGTCAATTGTTGAGTTGAAAGTGGTAGTCTGGGTTATATTGATTCTGTGGAAAAGAGCTGAAAAAGATTAATGTTTCCTTTCTCCACCCCTGGTACTCTGGTGTCTAAAGTGTTCACTTTTATTTATAGCCAGGGTCACTGTTTTTCCACAGACATGTTTCAGGCCCTGCTGAATGATTAGTCCCTGCAGCAATCATTTCACCCTTTTGCTAATTCTCCCTGTATTTTACCCATATCATATGGTCTGGACTTGGCCCAAAGTAGCTCAGCCATTTATTTATCATATATAATATGCATTGTACTCTCTTAGAATATATTTTACTTCTTGACATGTAGACCATATCAGAAGCAGCTTAGTAGTTGTAACCTCATACTCATTATCATTATCACCATTATCCGTAACTACTTAAATCTAACAAGCATAACAGGACCGTAAAAGAATTAACAGGTTAGAGTCTGTCTCTTCCCACACCTCTGTGTCCAGTACTTTACTACTCAAAAGTTTCAGCAGCTTGGTTTTCCAGGGATAGATATTTGAAGAAATGATGTGAGAAATATTAATAGTGTGTTTTGGGTCTTTTATAGTAAGTCTTCTTCCTTTCTCTCAAATCTCATAATTAAACACTCTATTTAAATAAAAGTTACCCTTCTGGAGAACTGCCACATTTAGAACCCAAACTGCCTTTCTTAAGTATATGTTCCACTGGGAGCTGAACTCAGTTCTCTAGTTACTTTTTTAGTTTCTCCTTTGAGAGTTAATTCCATCTTTCATCAGCACCTCTTGCCTAAAGATGATATGGGCCATGAAGGATCCAGTATATGACTGTTCACTGCTGGGGAGTTTTGCCTTAAAGGTATCACCATTGTCTGAGTGTATTTGGGAAATCTACATATGTAAAATAGTTCATCTGACAGTTCTTGAATAGTATGACCTGTAGCTACCATGTGGATATAGATGGTAATAGACAACAAAGAAAGGTGTCTACTGCTGTCAATGCCTAGTGGTATCCTCAAGAAGACCTGTAGAGTCTACTTGACAGAAGAAACTGGTCTGGTACTCCTGACCATATCAGAGTTCCCTTTCCTACTTGACTGTGTAGTCAGTACTTAAGGGCTTGCATGCTCTCGACCTCATGTGCTGGAGAATCACTAAGCCTTTTTTGGGGGGGGCGGGGAGGGTCCTATCTAGAATTAGAGATGGTTACTATATAGTGTATCCCTGCCTAGACAACATAGATCTGATTAACTTGTTGATTCTATTGACGTTCATTTTCAAAGGGTACACTGCCATGGGCATTCACATGGATTAGAAATAGGAAATGAGAATAGTATATTCTGAAGCTATAGTGCTCTTTTCCGTAGAAACTGGGACTAGGTTATCTAGTTGTATCACTGCCAGTCCTCAGACCTCATGACCAGCCTATTGACTCCAGATAAATCATTGATAATATAATGGAGTTTGGGAGTCTTTTCCAGAGAAAGCACCAAAGTTCATCACTTCACATAATGAGCAAAATTCCTTTCTCTAGGCACAGTTTTAAACAGTTTTCTTTGGGGCTAAACAGCTGCAGTGGCCCAGTGCACCCCACTAGACTTTAATGTAGATGATTCTTATGTAGGCTAGACCCAGGCATCCTTAGTAATTCCAGAGTACTGAAGCCTACAAGGTGCCCAAGATTCTGATACAGACTTTGTATCTAGGATAACTACATTTGGGGCTTTACTAGCCACTTTTTCATGTCGCCAATGTGTCTGTGATTTTCCTTAATAACATATACATCACTGGTTTGTCATGTACTTGCAAAACACGTTGCCTTAAAAGTATATTTGCCCATACATTATTTTAGATCACTTGAAGGCAACAGGTATTGTTGAAAAATAATGACAAGTTGATTGTAGTTCTTATCCCCTTGATTATAAATAAATTCAAGGCAAAATTAAAATGTGTAGTTTATTATCTGATAATAGTGTTTTTGTTAAATAAAATGTAGCTAATTCCAAAGAATTATAATAGTGTTAAGGTTCATATGCTAATAAAGTGAGGAAATACATATTTATATTTTCTAATATTAAAATATAGCAAATTTAAATCCTATTTTTTATTTCTTTAAGTATTTTGAAACTAGTGCAAGAGCTTTTGCGTAAATCAAATATATTTGATCTAGTTTTATGTTCTCTCAGTTTATAAAGGAAATTGTGCCAGGAAGTTTTTTATTTCCTTCTTTGAGAAGACATGGAGTTGTTTATGCAGGTTTCCAAGCAACAGCAGTTTTGACATTCTAAGAATGACAGAATACTCAGGAAAGCAACTGATCCGAATTTATTAGACTTTTGGAATGCAGCAATTGATGAAAAACAGAACCATGTTAGTCATAAGCCCTACCCAAATTTGCAGTTTTAAAAATATATTCTCCTATTTAACATTTCTCAAATTTAAGTTTATGTTTACTTAATCTATTTGGGTGGATTCTCCCAATATTGCCAAAATGCTTTAATTTCTCATTTATTATCATATTGAAAAAGTTTCCATTAAGTACATAATAAATTGGCTAGAAAGCAGCTCTTTAAAATTGAAGTAGTATTGCCACCGAACCCGGCAATACTACTCTATTTAAAATGACTCCTGAGCCGGGCTTGGTGGCTCAGCCTGTAATCCTGCGCCTTTGGGAGGCTGAGGTGAGTGGATTGCCTGAGCCCACGGGTTCGAGACCCGCCTGGGCAATTGGTGAGACCTCATCTCTATAATACATCAAAAAATCAGCCGGGCGTGGTAGCGCATGCCTGTAATTTGGCTACTAGGAAGGCTGAGGCGGAAGGATCGCCGGAGCCCAGCAGGTCGAGGCTGCGGTGGCCGGGAGCGGCCACTGCACACCAGTCTGGGCGACAGAGTGAGACTCCAACTCAAATAAATAAATAAATAAATAAATAAATAATAAATGAATAAATGAAATGACTCCTGAGTCTCTGCCAGACGAATTTTTTAAATTTTTATCCCTGTGGGCTAGAAAGTAAAAAAAAAAAAATAAAAAAAAATTGAGATGAAAATACTGGAGAAACAATATAGGAGACATTTACGAGGTGAGATGGCTACGGTGAGATGGACCAGTAATAATTGTATGAAATTACTAAAATGATATAGCCTGTGGAACTGTATTTTGAGGAAGAAGAGAATGTGGACTTCTTATAAACTATAAATAATGCTATGATAGTTGAATATGATTTCTTTTTCTAATAAGTTCACAAATAACTTTCAGACATGTAACAGTTACATGTAGTGTGTTATAATCATTTAGTGTTAAGAATTAAAAGACAGGCATGTTCTTACAAAGATTGTCAAAGGTTCTTTCCTGAATCTTGTTTGTTTGTTTTTTCCTCAGTGTAAATATGGTAATGGAGCATTTGTTTCTTAAAATAAGGCAGCAAATGACCTAAATAACTTTTTGTTTTTTATATGGAAAGTGGAGGAGTAGTTGGCAAAATAATTTGTTCATTATAGAAAAAAGCTTTTGTAGGAATTAGACACATCTGTTTTATTGTTTGCAGCTGAGACATCCAACACAAAATAAGTTGGCTGGTAATGAAAGTACTATAATTGCTAATGTGAAACAGACAGATGTTTTTCTTATTACATAGTACTGTACAGATATATTTGGGTAAGAATTGAAAATTTTAAAAATTAATCTGGTCTCTGTCCTTAGAATTTGAATGTGTTACTCTGAAATCATGTTTATATTAGCTGATGTAAATATTTTGTCTTTTCAAAGATGTATATGTGAAATGATTTTTGGTTTGTAATTTTTGCACTATAGTTTTGAATATACTGGAACTAATTGCAATTAATTACATTTTGTGTGGTAGTATTTTTGGTAACAAGATAATTACAGATATAATACCCAGATTGTAAAGCCCCTTCTACACTGTAAAATATTGATAATTTTCTATCTTTAAAAAATTCTTCCTTTATATTCAAATTTTCACTTTTTATGCAATGATTACCTGAGTTATGCCTGTGGGTATCTCTTTGGTTGTACTATGTGGAAAACTACATTAAAGAAAACATCTTCCTTTTATTGATTCTTTCCCATTTTCATGGAAGGAAAGGTGTTCCAAATATATGTAAAAGAACTGACCTGATATTCTATGATATTCTTTATTATTATCCCAGGAGATGACCTGTAGACAGGTCATATTGGCTGCTTTGATAAGTTAACTGAAGAAAGTCTGCTGTGTCTTCTTTTGACTTGATAGGTATAAAATATGTGATGTCATTTTAATATTGAGTAAAATTAATTTTATTAGTATTACTATTGAATTCATTATTATTGTTTATAGTAATACTGAAGTATTAATGATAGATGTCATTCGAGTCATTTTTCGGATGGATTTATGTTGGTCTATATGAACTCATAAGAAATCTTTTTACTTGTATCAACAAAGACAGTAAAGTTCTTGCACTCTTTGAATGGTGTATAATCATCATGCAAGAAACAGTTGGTCTTCTTCGTCAAAGATGTTTGATCCCGCAGCCATGGATCCACAAATAGGTCGATTTCTATCATGTTCTAGCTAATTAAACTGTTATAACTAGTTTTGGAAAGTCTTTTTGGCTATTTTTGGAGACTCTTTATATTCATACTCAGAAACAGGGGTTAGTAAACTTTAGTTTGCGAGCCATATCTGACCTGCTGCCTGATTTTGCTCAGCCCACAGGTTAAGAATGGTTTCAGAATCTTCAAGTAACTGAAAAAAAATTTTTTTAAAGACAATATGTCAAGGAATGTGAAAATTATTTAGATTTCCATGCCCACAAATTAAAACGTATTAAGACACAACCATGCTGATTGTCTGACTGTTTTCACACTGCAATAGCAGTTGAGTAGTAGCAGCAGAGATCGCATATGGTGCTCTCATCACTTCACATTGCTTCTCAATTGTAGTGACACTGTAATAACTTGGCATTGTTTGCTGTACCATGGGATTGTACTTATTTGTTATTACCAGTACATATCCATCATGTCAAAACAAAAGAAGAAAAATGTGAGCTTCTGATGTTGTGGTTTTAAGGCACTGGGCAGTGTGAATTATTTTGTTCTAAATTGGGTGACGTAGCATTGCATTATGTAGTAACGCTATAACTGCAATAAAAGAATAAATGTCAACATTACCAAGTTACAAACTCATCACACCATTCCCAGAACACGTGAAAGCAATGGTAAGAAAAAATTTAAATGGAATATCTTATTCACAAAAATAAAAACAAATTAAATAAGACTGCAAGCAAAGTGAGTTTTTGGTAGCTAATTTGTTAATCAAATAAGAAAAGGTATTTACCAATGGTGAGTACATTAAAACCTGTCCAGAGAAAATAAACTTTATTTAAGGAGTTAATACCAAGTAATAATTAATGTGACTGAGGGATGGGTTTCTTTGAATATGAATAGTCTATATAGAATAATTACAGGTAAGAATTTTGGGGTTTTTTTGAGTCAGGGTCTCACTCTGTCTCCCAGGTTAGAATACAGTGGTACACTCACAACCACCGCAGCCTCGACCTGCTTGGCTCAGGTGATCCTTCTCCAAGTATAGGCATGCACCACCATACCTGGCTAATTTTTTATTTATTGTAGAGATGAGATCATGCCAAGTTGCCCAGGCTGGTCTTGGCCTGTAGGTTCAGGCAATCCTCTCACCTCGACCTCCCAAAGTGCTGGGACTATAGGCATGAGCCACTGAGCCCGGCCTGAGAATATTTTTTAAAGATGTTGGGAAAACAGTAATTCAGATTCTAATAAGGTGAGTTGCAACTAATGATAGTAAAAATATGTATGATATTAGGAATACACTATTTGTAGAATTATTTGCAGACATTTACAAAGTGTGTGAAATCTGTGGTTATTTATAGTAATATTAATCACTAAGTAACTGGTGGAATATATTTGAATCTATCATATTGTTGAACCAGTAATGTTAGTAGACTTGGCTTTCACAGACTTCATTGTCAGTTATGTGAATTTGTGTCAGAAATAGAAGATGAATGTCCTGATTTGCCTACTACACAGTAGCTCAGTAACTTAGCAGTAAAAAAATGTTTTGCAATTTATTGCAACAAATCTAACTCTAACCCACTGTTATCAACACTAAATCGCTATGAAAATAAACTTTTTCTGTATACTTGATAATATTTGCATTGAATTGTAGGGCTAGCAGCACTTATGAAAAAAACTAAAACTGTGGTAAAGTTATGTCAATAACTGAGTTTTTGAGACACAAGTATACACTTCCTATGCTGTCAAAACTTAAAATAAGATCTCCAACCCCACACAAATTTGCAGCAGATTTGTTTTACAAGTTCAGACTGTAGTCCAGCAGCATATTTCAAATATCAGTGCAGTTCAAAAGAGATTTCCATATTTCAAAATCTGTTTATCTGTGCAGTTGATTTTCTGCCTAATCTACGATTTGGCTGTGATTAGTCTGTAATATAATGACATGCTAAATGCAGATATCAGGAGAAAATCTATTATAATTTTATAAATGCCGCCTATATTTGACATTATCTATCTGTGTGACATTTCATTTTCAAAATGAAATATATAAAATCTCATTCTAGATTAGCATTAACAGATAAGCATTTGCAATTGATTTAATAATAAGAAACACTCATTTTGAGCCCTAATTAAAGAAAATGTTTTACCCTTCCCACCAAAACAAATTTTTTTTTTCTCAGTAGATCTGTATGTTGTTCTCTGATGTTGTTAGTGGCAGTGTTGTTATAGTTCGAATTTTTGCCAGTAAAAAATTTCAGAAATTTTTTTTCTTGTTATACAACTTCCTACATAATATCCTTCACCTAGCCTGTTGGCAAACCTAAAATATTTACTTTTGTCCCTTGAGAGAAAAAGTTTGCTGACCCCACTCTAACATGTCTGTTTTTACTCTGCCAGATTGTTTGATAAATATTTTCATATTGTTGTGTATTCAATTACTTAGCTTTTAAAGGAAAAAAAGAGAAAGGGTAAATTAAAAAGAAAGCATAGTTTACAAAGAATGAAATGTTTATACAATGATTGATTAGACTAAACTAAAACAAAACAAAGACAAACTTGATGTACAAGAAAGAAAAAGCACCACTCTACTAGTTCTCTCAATACTGTTTACTACAAGCAAATAAAACCTAATGTTTATTCAAAAAAAAGAATTATTGAGATGTAGTTCATGAATCTGTTTTGTTTTTGTTTCATAAGAGCAATTAGGTAGTCAAATTTTTAGAACTATGTGTCTTTAACTTTTTAAAATACTTAAAAAATGTATAATAATTTGGCTGGCATTACTTTGAGTTTGTAAATAATTCATAATGTTTATGTGTATTAGACTATGTCCAGTAAACTGATTGTAATATAAGAAATATATTAACATGGCATTTTTGAACCTAATTCTACTTGGAAATTTAGTAAGCATGTCACTTTTTCTTTACACTTTTCAGCTTGTGACCTAAAATGCCCATGATTTTCAAATTCTTCATATATGTATATTTATGTGTGTGTGTGTGTATTTATATGTGTGTGTATATATATATGTGTGTATATATATATAATTTTATTTATTTTATTTTTTATTTGGATTCTCACTCTATCACTCAGACTGGAGTGCAGTGGCATGCTAATGGCTACTGCAGCCTCTACCTGCTGGGCTCAGACAATCCTTCCACCTCAGCCTTCCGAGTAGCTGGGTCTACAGATGTGTGCCACTACGTGTGGCTAATTTTTTCATTTATTGTAATGAGGTCCCGACAAGTTGTACAGGCTGGTCTCCAGGCAATCCTCTTGCCTCCCCCTCCCCAAATGCTGGGATTACAGGCATTAGCCACTGCGCCTTGCCTGGAAGATTAGTATTTTTGATTGATTTCTATAATCTACTTCAGGACCTTATTTTCAGCTTGCTTGTTTTTTGATACACATAGAGTACGCATAGTTAGACTTTCAGGCTCTGTACCAGAGAACTGCAATAATATCATTGTTGAACATGTTTGAAGATTTGATTATAAGAAATTATAAATTGTACATCGTGGAATGTACAGTTTGTGAGCTAGAGAAGTTGATAAACTTATAGAGCCTTTCAATTTTTCAGATAAGAAGTATGCCTTGCTCCTCATTATCTAGCTAATTATTTGAAGAATGGGAAATAAAAGTCAAGTCATGAAGGTCTCACTTTATGAAATACAATCAATGCTCATTCTGTGGATTTCTTAATTGCAAATGTGTCCAGTGATTATTTTTTGTAATCCCCCAAAATTTAATCACTTGGTACTCAATACTCAGAGTGCTTTTACAATCATTCACAGGCATGTGCAGCATAACACCTGACTCATGTTTTCGTAGCGTAGGTTGAACAAGGCAACACTCTACTTTTTTTGTTTTAGCTCTCATACTTTGTGTAAGTTTCTTTTTCATAGTTTGTTTACTGTCTTTTAAAAATGTGCTTTTTTTATTGGCGAATTTGCTATTTAAAATTGCCTCCAATTGTAGTGCTGAATAGCTGTCTAAACTGTCTAGTGTTCCTAAGGGCCAGAAGGCCTGATGGAGAAATAAAGTTGTCCCCAGGTATGCATGAGAATTGGTTTCAGGACCCTCATGAATACCCAAATCTGAGCATACTCAAATCTCCCAGTTCACCCTAAGGAACCTATATATAGAAATCATAGGAGCTCAGCCCTGATTGTTAATTCAGTGTTATGGAAACATAACTACCTTGAATAATGATAACCAACTGCGTATGTATATCAACAGAAGATTTACCCTTTCTTTATCAATTCATTTGTTGTTTACCATAATTTTTATTTCCAAGAACACACTGATGGGAATATAAATTCAGAAAAACATTTCCTCTTCTGTTACTTTCTTTTTTAGAAAATTTATTTTCCTGCTAATTACCTAGTTCTCTCAAAGTTATACAGATTTTGTGTTTTCTAGTCATAGAGTGATTCTTTAATTCTGTCTGTGTTTTTAGCAGTATATCTCATTATTTATAAGGAATCTAGAGAAAGAGAACTTGAGTCATGCAAGTCCATTGTCATTCTGGAAAAACAACTCAAAGTGCGTATCAAGATGACGTTTTATTTTAGTTTGGCATTTCATGAGTTACTACCAATTCTTTATTCTTCTTCAAGTGTTTTACCTTGCTTTGTTTAATTCCTTGGTATAGGTGTTAACAATCTAATTTTACTACAAGGGACTTGAGTGATATCACTAACCTAAGAACCAGTGTATCAAATCCAAAAGCCTTTCTGTGAATTTCAAAACCCTTTATAATCTGGCCCTACTCTTTGCTTGTTATGTTTATTCTCTGATATATATCATTTCCTACTACAGTGATGATTTTCTCACTGGCTCTGTACATATTCAGCGGTGCTATTGCTTATAGTGTCTCCCAATAACCATAAGAATCTAATTCAGAGTGCAGTTCACAAATTATAATATGGTTGCTTCATTTATGAATGTAACTTAACTCTTATCTGCTTACTTTTTAAAGCCATTGACAATTTGTTTTATTTGTAAAATTCTACTTTATATAGTTATGTTGGAGGAAGTATAAGTAGTTCTAAATACACTTCAAAAGAACTAATTCTACATGAGAGACTTGAAAAATCATTGGATTTAAAATAAAGTAAAATCTCAAAAGAGAAAACCCTTTCTTGTTTGTTAATTTACCCATTACAAAAGTTTGATATAACTTATTTGAGTTTTGAACCTACATATTTCTTTGCAAAGAAACTCTATTACCTGAAAAAAATATCATAATACTATAAGAAAGGGATTAACAGTAATGGGAAATGAGTTTTTTCAAATGCATACACTTACTCATACCCCTTTCAAGACACATCACATTACCATCACTGCTACAAAGTATTCTTCTGTGCTTTTACAGTTTACCTCACCCCTCTCCACCAGAAACAGCTAGTTTTTTCACCACAGGATAATTTTTCCTGTTTTACATTACATAAATGTAATTATACATTATTTGCCCTTTTATAGAAAGCTGCTTCCACTCAGCATATTTTGAGATTCATCCATATTGTCACAGAATTATAATTTATTCTTTCATATTGCTGATAAATATTGCATTTTAAGAATATACTGCATTTTTCTTTTGGATGATTGTGCTGCAGTTTGCTGTTGATGGACACCTGCACTATTTCATGCTTGCTTTTATAAATTAAGCTGCTATGAACATTCTCATAAAAGTATTTATGTGGACATATGTGTTTGTTTATTTTCAGTAAATACTAATTGAAAGATTGCTGAGCCATAGAGTGTATTTGTATTTAGTTCCTTTACAAGGAACTGCCAGATCTTTATCCAAAGTGGTTGAACTCTTTTATACTCCCACCTCATATGCATGAGAGTTTCAGCTGCTCCACATCTTCTCCAAGACTTAGTGTTATCAGTATTAATACTTTTAGCCATCTTATGGATGTGTAGTGGTATCTTGTAATGTCAATTTGCATTTTCCTGATGACAAATGATGGTGAATATTTTTTTCTGAGATTCTTGATCATATGTATATCTTCTTTTGAAAGGCCTGTTCAAGTCATCTCCATTTTTAAAATTGAGTTTTTTGTCTTTTTATCATCAAGTTAAAGGAATTCTTTATATATTGAATGTCAATCTATTATCAGATATGTTTGGTGAATATTTTTTCCCATGCTGTGGTTTACCTATCCATTTTAATCATGATATCTTTTTTTTATCAATATTTTTTATTATGATGTTGTAGGGTACAGTTAAGGGTTAGGTATACAAATATGCTTCATTTAGGCCCCCTTGTTGATAACAGGTGTCTCCCTGTCCTCAGACAGATGTTTACTACCATTAGTCCATCCCCCTTTTCCTCCCCCCATAGTTTCCCCCACCACTGTCAGTCATTTTCTTATGGTAGTGCGTTGGATGATCAAGGCCCACTATATGAGTGAGAACATATGATACTCAGATCTTTGTTTCTGTAAGAGGTCACTCAGTATTATAGACTCTAGTTCCATTCAGGTTGCTGCAAAATTCATGATTTTGTTGTTTTTTAAGGCTGCATAGTATTCCATCGTAAAAGTATATAATTTAATAATCATGTTTTACACAAGAAAAATCTCAATAATACAGTTTTTTTTAATGAGGAATAATTTTAAAATACAAATTAAAAAATGAGAAATAAATTCTAGTGTTCTGTTGTCTAGCAAGTTGACTGTGACTAATGATATTTTATCATATATTTCAAAATACATAGAATAGAGGATTTTGAATGTTCTTACTACAAAGAAATGATAAATCTATGAGTTGTTATGCCAAATACCCTGATTTGATTTTTTTTTTTTTTTTTTGAGTTGGAGTCTCACTCTGTTGCCCAGACTGGAGTGCAGTGGCCGCTCCTAGCCACCGCAGCCTCGGCCTGCTGGGCTCCAGCGATCCTTCTGCCTCAGCCTTCCAAGTAGCCAGAACTGATTTGATTTTTATACAGTGTATACATGTATTGAAACATCCCACTGTATTCCATAAGTATGTATAGTTAGTATATGTCAAGAACTGAATTTAAAAATGAGATTTCTTTTTTTATAACAATATGTTTTCCAAAGCAAGGAATGTAGGAAAATTTCAAATAATTTTTCACAGCATAAAAGTGGTAAAAGAGATGGTTATTAATAAAAGAGGACTATGGAAAATATGCTGGCATCTATGGTCTAACTTATAAAAATAATAGTAATGCCATTTTTTTAAGATTATTCTACCATTCTTATTGTGTGTATTTGTAATCACACTAATTTACAGAAAGCTTAGATAATATTGGAAACTATAGAAAAGAAAATCCCCCATCATCACAACACAAATACTGTGGTAAAGTTTTAACATTTTTTTTTCTTCTTAATTAGAAACTTTTTCTACCTGCTTTCCTTTTTCTTTCATAACAATTGTGAATCTCACACCAAATTATTTTTCTTCACTCTGTTTATTTTATATGCTGCATAATCTATATCAAACATATTTTTTAGTTATGTACTACTATTGAAAATTAAAGTTATTTAAAATACTTTTGTTAAAATAATGCATAAATTAACTCCTTTACTCATAAGTATTTGCATTTCTGATGATCTATTTGTATAGATTCCTGATAGAAGGATAGTGAGCCAAATAATATGAACACTTTAAAGCTGTTTATATGTATTGCCAAATTACTTTCCGAAAACGGAAAACCTTTTTTTAACTCTTTAATATACTTAAAATGTATTGTGTTCTGTAGCATAAGATCCAAATACTCTTTTTGTTATTTTCTAGAGTAGCTTTCCCAGTTTCATTTTTTCCATTAGTTTATAATACCTTACAATATATATAATTCCTTAATTTTTAGAGTATAATTCAGGCGTTTTTACTGCTCGCAGTCCATTGCCTGTTGTTCTTGGTTGTGGTGGTAATGGAAAATACCAAATTATTAAATTATTATAGATTTAGAGTAGTTCTTTTTTTTTTTTTTTTTTTTTTTTTGAGTTGGAGTCTCACTGTGTCGCCCAGAATAGAGTGCAGTGGCCAGGAGTGGCCACTGCAGCCTCGACCTGCTGGGTTCCAGCGATCCTTCCACCTCAGCCTTCCAAGTCGCTGGAACTACAGGCATGCGCTACCACACCCGGCTAATATTTGATTTCTTATGGAGATGAGGTCTTGCCAAGTTGCCCAGGTGGGTCTCGAACCTGTGGGCTCAGGCAGTCCACTCACCTCAGCCTCCCAAAGGTGCGGGATTATAGGCTGAGCCACCGAGCCTGATTTAGAGTAGTTCTTAGTTACTAATAGGCAGGATACTCTTTCATCTGTGTAGTTCTTAGTTACTAATAGGCAGGATATTCTTTCATCTGTGTAGTTCTTAGTTACTAATAGGCAGGATACTCTTTCATCTGTGTTCTTTTACAGAATTATAAAATTATGTCTGATTTCCAAGTGTACACTATGATCACTTTTTCAAATTTGAAGTCAACCATAGAATGAATTTCAGAAACATTTCTTGATTGAACACAATTGGAACTGAATGTAGTCTTTCCATCAGGGATACCAATGATTTATAGTTTTCTTGTAAAGATATTTTGATATTATATATGCATTGCTATTTTTGACCACTATATTCTCTTTATTTAGGTTGCACATTATAGTCTCTGGCTAATTATTGCTTAGGTAAAGTTACTTAGAAGAGGAGTATTTTCTGTCTGGCTCACTTATTTTTAAATTTTATTTTCAGTTAATCTCTGTCGATTTGGACATTAGGAAGATTTCTAGGTTTTAGAGCTTTTTAAGTTTGTTTTTCATTTATTATTTGGAATTGTAAGGAAAAAATGCAGTTATTTAAATTTTTAACATTAAGATACTTTAAAAAAGCATTTATTTCTAGTGACCAAGAAAAATAATAACTCAATTTCTAGCATTATTTCAGGAGAGCAAGCTCTGTAGGTATATTGATCAGAAAAAATTATTATTCATGATTTTATATATTTATGAAATGTTTATCTGGAAAAAGAATATTTATATTATAATATTTATATTAAGATTGCATAAATGTTCATATTTATTTAAATAAATATCGATTTTTTCTATTATTTTTGTATTTACTATGATTGGTGCACTGAATGAAAACTTTTTTCAGAAATAGAGTAAGCAATTTATTTATAAAATGTTTCATTCATTTTGAAACAGGAATATATAAGGCTATTTTTATTATAACCTAACATTATGATTTATTATCTTTTTTGAAATAAATGGGACAAATCAAAGTATTGGAACTATACTATGTTTATGACAGAAATGAAAACTTGAGAGTGTAGTTAACTGTGGTCTCATTTATAGTTAGCATTTCATCAGAATAGCTGGTGTTTTCCAATCCTGCTTCCAGCCCAAATTTTGTGTGTTTGTTTTAACAGATTCTTAAGAATTTAAAACAATTGCATATTATCTTTATTCTGAAATTGAGGAAGAGGAAACTAGTAATAGTTTGGAAACCTTTTATGGTTCAAGTATGTCCTTGTTTGAAATGAACATTAATGTATATATGACTATTGACTTCTATATGACTATGCCATGACATGCTATATATAACCCATATATGAGTATATTCTTTAGACATGTATTGTTTGTGCTAAAATTATTCTTTCAACTTTACCTGGAAAATTACAAACAGCGAAATTATTATTTATAGTAAAATTAACTAATAAAATTATTTAATTATCTTAATATTCTCAATGTACATATTTTACTTAGTCTTCTTAGCTTGTAGTTTTATATTGTGTATTCTATCTAGTATATTATACAGACTTCCTTAATTAATAATTATTTCAACAGATATCTAATGAGAATTTATTATATGCCCAGATACTTGAAATAAATCAGTAAAACAGAACCTGTAAAGATTTTTTTTCCTATGAGGCTTACGTTCTAGTGACCAAGAAAAATAATAAGCAACTCAATCACTAGTATTATTTAAGGAGGAGAAGAAGCTTTGTAGATACATTAGTCTGTAAAGATGTGTCTGCAGAGTGATATTTGTGAGGAAATAAGCTATGCAAAGATGGTGGGGAAAAGATATTTGTGGGAAATAAGGTATGCAAAAATGGTGACCATTTTAGCAAGAAAAGCTAGGGTAATTCCAGAAACCAGTGTAGCAGCAGCAGAATGAGCAGTTGAACAGGAATTACACACACACACACACACACACACACACACACACACACACGATGTCCTGTCAGTAAACACTAAAAAAAAAAAAAAAATCCAGATGTATTAGTCATCAGGGAAATGCAAATATGATACTGCTGTATATCCACTAAATAACTTTTTTAAAAAGACTGAAAATGCTATGTTGGCAAGATATGGATGAATGCTCATGTATTGCTGGAAGAATTAAAAGTTGGTACAAAAATCTTTTGGAGCATCTCATAATGTTGAAGCTATGCCTATAATATGATGTAGCAGTTCTATTTATACAACATACCCAACATAAATGTGTACCTGTGTTTGCCCAAAGACATGTTCAACAATGTTCACAGCAATACTATTAGTAATAGTCCCAAACTGAACAGTACCCATGTTCCCATTAACTTTAGAATGTACAAATATATTGTGCTATACTCATGCAATGGGGATATTATACAGAATAAGAATAAATGTACAACAAATATGATGTGAATGAACCTTACAAGTATAATATTGAGACAAGGAAGTTAGAAGTGAAAAGTGTAAATACTGTGTGATTCCATATAGTTCAAAATCATGCAGAGCTAATTTCTTTTTTTTTTTTTTTGAGTTGGAGTGTCACTCTGTCACCCACACTGGAGTGCAGTGGCCGCTCCCGGCCACGGCAGCCTCGACCTGCTGGGCTCCGGCGATCCTTCCGCCTCAGCCTTCCAAGTAGCTGGAACTACAGGCACGCGCTACCACGCTGGCTGATTTTTGATTTATGTAGAGATGAGGTCTCGCCAAGTTGCCCAGGCGCGTCTCGAACCCGCGGGCTTGGGCAATCCACTCACCTCAGCCTCCCAAAGGCGCAGGATTACAGTCTGAGCCACCGAGCCCGGCTAGAGCTAATTTCTTATAGTAGAAATCAGGATAGAAGTCAGGATAATGGTTTATCTTGGGGAGAACAGGAAATGCCGGGAATGGAGCACAGGAGGGACTTCTGTGGAGTTTTTAATGCAGTATTTCTTGATCTGGGTGTAGTTACATGGTGTTCTTGAAAATTTAAGACATACACTTAAGCTTTTGCACTTTTATATATATGTGTATACATTGGTAAATGTTAAAATAGCAAATAATATGTCATAGAAATATATGAATGTAAGAAAGGAAATATATAGATTTTATAAAGGTTTTGAGACAAAACCATGATCTATTTTTCTTTACATATAAAAGTGTTGCACTAATTGTTCTTGAGAAGTTGATAATTTAACCAATCCTTCATTTTCCTCTTATCCCTTAATCTTTATCATGCTTTTAAATAGGAAAAAGATACATGTTTAAGATACTGTACTTTTGTGAAAATGTAAGGTAACCAAAATAGAAATATTGTATAAATACTGATAAGTTTTATAACTTAAAAGTTGCACACCAATCTTTGAGCCCAATCCTGTATTAAACACTTCTTTGGAGTCTCTGATTATATATTTTATGAATAAGTTAACAAATAATAGTTATGTATTATATCCTTGACAAATTGACTACTTAAGTAGTAGCTTATATTGTGCAGTTATCATCAACTTTGAGTAATGCACATACAATAAAAAAAAAATCTCTCTAATCAGTGTGTTAGGAAATTTATTGTATAGCACCTGTTGACTTTAGAAAATGTTTAATCTAGACAGTTTTTAAAATAAAAATAAATACAAGCTGGTGGCAATCATAGTGTACTATTTCAGGTTATACATTGTAGTCAATAGTAACTGGAATCCTAAACAGAGGCCCTGTGAACCTGCCAATTTTCAAAAATAATAAACTTAAAAATGGCATGGGGAATAAAGTGAGAAGTTCTCTTAGAATGTCTTCTATAGTTCCAAGTTACAAATATTTTCTATTTTTATTCTTTGTTGACCATTTTTTACGCTACTGTTTAGATGTTTGTAGACACACTGGAAGAAAGAATAAATATATAGTTGATAGATAAATGGTGAAAATTATTACATGTAAGTAGAGGTACTAGAAACATAAAAATAATAAAATTGCATATTTTAAAACTATTAGGGTAGAATGAAAGAAGAAGAAAATGGAATATAGCATCAGAATGTGAGTTTGCTATTGAAGATAAGGACAAATACAACAGGGCATTGCTAAAACAACTGGGTATAGTTTAGTGTCTTTGTCCTAATTTATATTTATTTTTTAATTAAAAGAACACATTTTCTTCAGTAAAAGCTCATAAACTTGTGAAGGAAAAATGAAATAAATCAAGGCTGTTTTTATATAGCAAGCATATGCTAGCATAAAACCTGTTTGTGTATTTCTGTGGCAGCCTAGAATTTGATTGTGTTCTTTTGGGAGAAAAAGGCAGAATACTACTTATATCAACTGTCACAATAGCTGCACACAATCTTTTACTCAGAAAGCAAGAATAAATCTTATGCATCACCTGTTCGTAAATATGTGCTGCCCTCTTTTTGCGTATTTTTAACTCCTTAGTATTATATATATATATATATATA